>NC_045456.1:5174978-5203976 GCF_002776525.5 Piliocolobus tephrosceles
CAAAGTGCTGGGATTACAGGCTTGAGCCACCGCGCCTGGCCATGAGACGGAGTCTTTCTCTGTTGCCCAGGCTGGAGTGCAGTGGCACAATCCTGGCTCACTGCAACCTCTGCCTCTGAGGTTCAAGTGATTCTTCTGCCTCAACCTCCTGAGTAGCTGGGATTACAGGCGTGCTCAACCATGCCCAGCTAATTTTTAACAAAATAATTTTAGTAGGGACGGGGTTTCACCATGTTGTCCAGGCTGGTCTCGAACTTCTAACCTCAAGTGATCCACCTGCCTTGGCCTCCCAAAGTGCTGGGGTTACAGGCGTGAGCCACCGCGCCCGACCTGGAGAGGTTTTAACATAAGCAATGGAGATATCTTATTGTGTGAAAAATGAAATATTTGAGAATCCTGTAGCAGTGAATATGATGGTGCTGTTCATCTTAATATGATCATTTGACCTAGATTACATGAATTCCTTATTTGAAGAGTTAAAACCTTTAGAATAAGCTTGACTCTGTGTGAGTAAAGACCTGGGAAATATTTGAAGATAGCACTTGATTACCTACTATTTGTGGCCTGTGTTTATGGCTACAGCTCTGCCCCTTCCTAAGTTTATAGAAGCAAATTGTTGTTAAGAGGGGAAAGAGAGTGCCCACTTTTGGTGGTAATGTACCGTTGTAAACTTCAGAACTTCAGAAGTTTACCGTTGTAAACTTCAGAATATTACAATTCTTGGGCATACCTTGAAGATTCTTTCATTTCTCAGAGAAGAGTTTGTGGGGCTCTCTTTGGTTGTGTTTAGAATACACATTTGATATTTCTCAACCTCTGTTTCTCATAAAGATTAACTGGTGTGAATTATAGACAAACAGCTCCATTTGGTATGTACCTTATAGCCTTGACATAGTTTTTTAAGTGTATTGACAATGTGCTTGTTTTTTTTTTTTTTTTAAACATTTGGCCACTTTCCCTACCTTTTATCAGTTTTAGCTGATTTAAGATTTGATTATGTATTTATTTTTAAATACTGAATCAAATGTGTTTCTTCTTTTCAGTTCTCTTCGTCTTTGAATACAGTTGGAAACGTGCCCTTTGCTATGAACTGTTGCTTTTTTTCTTTTGAAATATTTTCTAAAATGTTATTTGCAGTATTTTTCTCCATAATGTTATTTGAAAAGCAGTATAGTCAGTATTAATTTTTAACTAACTTGATAGAGTTTCATAAATCTGTTCAAATGAAACATCTTTGGTCATTAAAAGAATTAAGATATAGTGGACAATAGTAAGTATATTTAGATATTGTTTGGTTTTAGATTACTTTAGAGACTCTGATTTGAGATTTTTTTTTATGTTGAAATTTGAGAAGTTGTAGATATATTTGAATGGGTAATTTACTGACACCTGCCTGTGTTTGAGGTATTTTCAAGGATGTTTAGTTTTCTGGTCTCTTCAGATTGTGGTTTATTGCATGCTTTTCTGTAGTCTGTTGTCTAGTGGGGATTGTTGTTGTCATCATTTCCATTATTTCTTGTAGGGCCGGTGTTAGAAACCATAAATCTAGACTGCAGTGATAATAGGAACAGCCTGTAACCAGATCCAGTTCTTTTGTCAAAATGTCGCACCATGAGCTGCCTGTAGTAAACTGACGTGCCCTGCCATTAAAGTCCTTCACATATGTCAGTGGGTAGCAGGTCTTTGGGCAGTTAGCTTGTAGCTGTGCTTTAAAACCTTAGGAATTTACAACTATAAACTGGGATTTTGGCAACCCTTGACTTATCTTTCGTTTATCTGTTTTCTGACATAACATACTTCTTCACTAAATACATAGCTTTCACAGAAATCATTTTAAAATTGCAAGTGATTAACTTACAGGTTATGATTTTTTTTGGATAACTTAAATTAGAAATTTTTTAAAATAGTTAAGTCTTCTTAGGTTTGTTTTGACACAGAAAAAGATTAATTACTAATTTGTTTGGGGTGGACTTTACTAAAGCATAATTTAAAATTGCTCCTTTAGAAACCTTAATTTCCTCTAGAAGGCTTGATTTGATAAGTTGTTGCTACCAAAAATGTTCTTTGATTTTATTTTATTTTTTACAGATTTCAGAAATATAGAGATGAAAGTGTTCCTTTTTTTTTTCTTTTTTTTTTTTTTTTGAGACAGAGTCTTGCTCTGTCGCCCAGGCTGGAGTGCAGTGGCGTGATCTTGGTTCACTGCAGCCTCCGCCTCCCAGGTTCAAGCAATTTTCATGCCTCAGCCACCCGGGTAGCTGAGATTATAGGCATGTACCACCACAGACGGAGTTTTGCCATGTTGGCCAGGCTGGTCTCGAACTTCAGACCTCAAGTGATCTGCCCACCTCGTCCTCCCAGAGTGCTGGGATTACAGGCATGAGCCACTGTGCCTGGCCCAAAAATGTTCGTTTCTTCCCTCCCTCCCTTCCTCCTCCCTCCCTTCCTCTCTCTCTCCTTTTCTTTTCTTTTCTCTTCTCTTCTCTTTTCTTTTCTTTCTTTCTGTCCTTCTCTCCCTCTCTCTCTCCCTCTCTCCCCCTCTCCCCCCTCCCCCCCCCTTTCTTTCTGATGGAGTTTTGCTCTTGTCACTCAGGCTGGGGTGCAGTGGCACAATTTTGGCTCACTGCAGCCTCCACCTCCTGGATTCAAGTGATTCTCCTGCCTCAGCCTGCCAAGTAGCTGGGATTACAGGTGCCCGCCACCACACCTGGCTAATTTTTGTATTTTTGATAGAGATGGGGTTTTACCCTGTTGGTCAGTCTGGTCTCGAACTCCTGACCTCAAGTGGGTCACCTGAACTCAGCCTCCCAAAGTGCTGGGATGACAGGCGTGAGCCACCGCACCTGGCTTATTCTTTCTTAATATTGATTAGTCTTAATTCAGAGATAGAATTTTAGTTTTAAATGTAATTACAATATTAGAGTTTAGTGTTTTTCTGATTACTTTTATAACTATGTTAGAAAATGTGACATTTCATTATTTACTTGAGTGAGTTGAGTAGATACTTGTGGAATCTTGATGACTCATGTTCAATTAAACAAAATTATGTATGACTATACAATGGAATATACACTTTTTCTATCCTGTATTAGGATAATCACCATTACCAGAAACAAAATCTTAGTTGAAAAAGAGAGCTTCTCTTGGTCAAAGAAAAATACACAACTACAATGTATTTTAATTAAATCAGTATTTTGTTTTGCATTTAGGCGTAAATGTGAAGTACTTCTTGAAACAAAATAATAAACTATTTTCAAGTTAAAAACATAAAGGTGTTGTTTTATGCAGTTAACTCAGACCTTCCTCTTCACAGTAAAGGAGGGCGTTTTTGTTTGTTCAAGTCTAAAAGTAGTGTCTTTATAACAAGATAGATTTAGAAAGGAAAAGCACCCTTTATGCCTGTGCTATTTAATTAATCTCTGGTAAATTGGGTACGTATAATAACTTCCATCACTTATTCCAACATTTTCTTTTCTTTTTTTTTTTTTTTGAGACGGAGTCTCGCTCTGTCGCCCAGGCTGGAGTGCAGTGGCCGGATCTCAGCTCACTGCAAGCTCCGCCTCCCGGGTTTACGCCATTCTCCTGCCTCAGCCTCCCGAGTTGCTGGGACTACAGGCACCTGCCACCTCGCCCGGCTAGTTTTTTTGTATTTTTAGTAGAGACGGGGTTTCACCGTGTTAGCCAGGATGGTGTCGATCTCCTGACCTCGTGATCCGCCCGTCTCGGCCTCCCAAAGTGCTGGGATTACAGGCTTGAGCCACCGCGCCCGGCCTCAACATTTTCTTTAAAACACCAGCAAACATATTTGTGAATCTCTTATCCTTGAAACTTCTTATACTGTTGATAAACTCAAGGGGATATGATGAAACATTTTTTTCAATAGATTATTTTGTGAATAGGGACTGTGTCTTTTTTTGGTGAATATTGGTTTACAGCACATGTTTTAGTTATACCTATTATGTAGTTGGCATTTATAAACTGAATTCTATAATGGTAACTCATTTATATGGAGCCTGTCTTTTTGAGACCACAAACATCCTAGAAAGAGATAAAATTCAGAGTAAAAAAAAAAGACCAATCAACTACTGGGAAAGAGAGAGATATTGGAGGTGGGGGATTGTCTCAGATCTCACAGAATTTTCTCCTTGGCCCATTGACTTAGACTTGTGTCTAAATTAAGACAGCTGATTTGATATTGCAGGAAGGAACAGAGAACACCAATAACAGCCAAAAGAAAAATCTCAGTTGAGCGCTGTGGCTCATGCCTGTAATCCCAGCACTTTGGGAGGCTGAGGCAGGAGGATCGTTTGAGCTCAGGAGTTTGATACCAGTATGGGCAACTTAGTGAGCCATCGTCTCTACTAAAAATAAAAAAAAAAAAATTAGCTGCCGAGCTTGTTGGCACATGCCTGTAGTCCCAGCTACTTTGTGTGTGTGTGCGGGGGGTGGCGGGGAGGGATGCGGGGCGTGTGCTGAGGCAGGACGGTCACTTAAGCCCGGGAGGTCAGGCTGCAGTGAGCCCTGATTATGCCACTGCACTCCAGCCTGGGCAACAGAGTGAGACCCTGTCTCAAAATAAAAAAATAAAAGAAAAATTTTGTCAAAAAATTGTTTTAGGCCATGCATGGTGGCTCACACCTCTAATTCCAGCACTTTGAGAGGCAGAGGCAAGAGGATTCATTGAGCCCAGGAGTTTGAGACCAGCCTGGGCAACATGGGAAAACCCCGTCACTACAAAAAATACAAAAATTAGCCAGGTATGGTGGTGCGTGCCTGTAGTCCCAGCTACTAGGGAGGCTGAGGTGGGAGGATCACCTGAGCCCGGGGAGGTTGAGATTGCAGTGAGTATGATCACGCCACTGCACTCCAGCCTGGGCGACAGAGCGAGACTCCATCTCAAAAAAAAAAAAAAACCCCACAATATTCTGGTTCTGTATGATTTAGATACAAGTAGCCTATAGCACAGCAGAGTTTACTCATTCAGCAAACATTTTGGGGACCCTAGTATGTGATAGACACTGTGCTCATTATTCTGAAGGATATAAAGAAGAACAAGATGTGATACTGCCCCCAGTAGCTTATTGTCTAGCAGAGGAGAAAAGGCACTTACACAATTAAACACAACAAAGCCAATTTTAGCACAATGGTTAAGTATTCATGAACCTAGATTCAAATCTAGCTGGGTGATCTTGGGCAGGTGTTTGAGCCTCAGTATCCTTAACTTTCAAATGGACATTAATGGATATTAATAACAGTATCTACTCTGCAAGCTTATAATAAGCTTTGTAAGAAAAAAAAATATAAAAGCCTTAGGGTAGGGTACCAGGCATTCATTAATAGCAAGAGCTCAGTAAGTAACAGATCTAAGTATTATTATCACCACTGCCAACACCATTATCATTGGATCTCTGGGAACATAACTTCTGTTTTCTCCTGCCCTCATGGATCCATTTTTTCTAGGGTATCTGGTATATTGACAATATCTCCTTGTATTAGTCTGTTTTCACACTACTGATAAAGACATACCTGAAACTGGGCAATTTATAAGAAAAAGGTTTAATGGACTTACAGCTCCACCTGGCTGGGGAGGCCTCACAATCATGGTGAAAGGCGTGTCTTACAGGGCAGCAGACGAGAGAATGAGAGCCAGGTGAAAGGTGTTACTCTTTATAAAACCATCAGATCTCCTGAGACTTATTCACTATCATGAGAAAGTGTGGGAGAAACCACCCTCATGATTCATTTATCTCCCACCGGTTCACTCCCACAACATGAGGGAATTATGGGAGCTACAATTCAATATGAGATTTAGGTAGGGACACCAAACCATATCACTCCTTATTTCTCCCTTTCAAATATTTTTTTTTTTATTCTTTTGAGATGGAGTCTCGCTCTGTCGCCCAGGCTGGAGTGCAGTGGCCGGATCTCAGCTCACTGCAAGCTCCGCCTCCCGGGTTCACACCATTCTCCTGCCTCAGCCTCCCGAGTAGCTGGGACTACAGGCGCCCGCCACCTCGCCCGGCTAGTTTTTTTTTTGTATTTTTTAGTAGAGACGGGGTTTCACCGTGTTAGCCAGGATGGTCTCGATCTCCTGACCTCGTGATCCGCCCGTCTCGGCCTCCCAAAGTGCTGGGATTACAGGTTTGAGCCACCGTGCCCAGCCTATTTCTCCCTTTCAAAGCATGTATAGTGTATTGGAGCCTTGTCTTTTGGCATTTGACAAACTTCGGTTTGAATCATTTTTCTTTCACTACCAGCTTCCTGACTTTGAGGAATCAAAATTACTTGGTAACTGATAAGACGCAAGAGGAGAGGAGTCAGAGATGACTTCTGATTCAGAAAGATTGAGGGTTTGTAATGCTTTTAAAATAGAATGCAGAGGAAGAGGAGCTCATTTTGGATGGCAAGAATTTGGTTATTTATGTATTTATTGTTTTATTATTTTTTTTTAGAGACAGGGTCTCACTATGTTGTCCGGGCTGGTCTTGAACTTCTGGGCTCAAGTGATCCTCCTGCCTTGGCCTCCCAAAGTGCTGGGATTACAGCCGTGAGCCACTGCATCTGGTCTTTTAAAAAGTTTTTTATTTTTTAAAGTTCCCAACAAGCACAGGGAATGAGAGTTTGGTTTTGGTTTTTTATTTTATTTATTTTATTTTTATTTTTTTCTTTCTTTTTTTCTTTCTTTTTTTTTTTTTTTTTAAAAGAGGCAGGGTTTCACTGTGTTGCTCAGGCTAGTCTCGAACTCCTGAGCTCAAGCAGTCCTCTTGCCTCAGCCTCCCATAGTGCTGGGATTACAGGTGTGATCATGATCTGGCCCAGGTTTTTTTTTTTCCTTTTCTTTTTCTTTCTTTTTTTCTTTTTGAGACAGAGTCTCGCTCTTTCGCCCAGGCTGGAGTGCAGTGGTGCAATCTCTGCTCACTGCAACCTCTGCCTCCCGGGTTCAAGCAGTTCTCCCTGCCTTAACCTCTGGAGTAGCTGGGATTACAGGTGCCCGCCACCACACCTGGCTAATTTTTGTATTTTTTAGTAGAGGCGGGGTTTCGCCATGTTGGCCAGGATGGTCTCGATCTCCTGACCTCGTGATCCACCTGCGTTGGCCTCCCAAAATGCCTGATAACAGGCGTGAACCACTGCACCTGGCCGTATTTTGTTGATTCTTATGTTCTCTCAGGTTGAAATTCTACAGTTGCATTCATTTTATAACATCTGACCAATGACCTAAAGTTGAAACAGGCCGTGGGAAATCTCTCTCTCTCTCTTTTTTTCTCCCTAGTGAGACTGAACTGAACCTGGAACCTGGGAGATTTCTTGTTGTCAGATTTGTTGAGTTCCTGTCCTTGCCAAAATGTTTATCCTTACTGAAGATCACTACTCTCCAGGCAGTGATCTTTAATTAGAGACTCAAGGTGTAGCTTACTTTATCTTAAAAACAAAACAAAATATAAAAAAAAGGGAGGTGGGGTACACCAAAGAAAAAAATAAAAAATAAAGGGAAAAGAAAAAAAAAAAAGAAAAAAACTCTCCAAACAAAAAACCCCAGAAAATAAACAAATAACGGAAAGGCCCTGTAACCTTAGAATTATAGACCCATTAATTTGCTAAATAGTACTTTAAAACTGTTTTTCTCAACAGATCGTAGAATTTTCTCCAGAATCAGATAAGAGTAATGGGGGTTTTAGGCTTAATAATTCCACTATTAATCACTGTTTACATTGTTTAATTGTGTTGAGAAAATGGTTTAAAACAAGAGTTTTCAAAGCATTTGTTGATCTTTTATCAGCTGTTAATTCTGTAACAAGATACAATCTGCAAAACAAATGGTTGTGTAAAAGATTGCAGATTGTCCATACTTGTTCAGAGCTTCTAGATAAAACTGCTAGATTAAGTATAACCGTAGTCTTTTTTTTTTTTTTTTTGGGGGGGGAGATGGAGTCTTACTCTGTCGCCCAGGCTGGAGTGCAGTGGCATGATCTCGGCTCACTACAACCTCCACCTCCTGGGTTCAAGCAATTCTCCTGCCTCAGTCTCCTGAGTAGCTGGGCTTACAGATGCTTGCCACCATGCCTGGTTAATTTTTGTAGTTTTAGTAGAGATGGGGGTTTCACCGTGTTGGCCAGGCTGGCCTTGAACTCCTGACCTCAAGTGATCTGCTCGCCTTGGCCTCCCAAAGTGCTGGGATCACAGGCATGAGCCTCTGTGCCCAGCCCAATTGTAGTCTTTTGGTAAATGAAATTTCAATGTCAGACACTATATAACCTAACTTTTAGGTTACTAAAAGTACTATATAACTTAAGTACTATATAACCTAACTTTTTTTTTTTTTTTAAGGCTTACTTATATTTGAATGTTTTTTCACACAGTGGAATTGCTCCTAATATGCGTTAAGTGAAACAACTTCTACTCTTTATGTTGCCAAAAACAAAAACAAAAGCCTGAAGCTTTTAACTTTTTTTAAAACCAAAAATTTTTCTCCCATATATCGAGGAAAGTTATTTGAGGGTCTTTTTTGAACCTTTCTTATAATGCCGAAGCAGGTTCAAAGTATATTGAAAGCAAAGATAAGCTTTTTTGCAGTTTTCCTTGCAGACTACCACTGTGGAAATGAGGTGTGTCTTCATTTCTTTTTTTTTTTTGAGATGGAGTCTCGCTCTGTTGCCCGGACTGGAGTGCAGTGGTCGGATCTCAGCTCACTGCAAGCTCCGCCTCCCGGGTTTACGCCATTCTCCTGCCTCAGCCTCCCGAGTAGCTGGGACTACAGGCGCCCGCCACCTCGCCCGGCTAGTTTTTTGTATTTTTTTTTTAGTAGAGACAGGGTTTCACCATGTTAGCCAGGATGGTCTCGATCTCCTGACCTCGTGATCTGCCCGTCTCGGCCTCCCAAAGTGCTGGGATTACAGGCTTGAGCCACCGCGCCCGGCTGGTGTGTCTTCATTTCTAAAAGAATGTCAGGCTTCTAATTTTTCCCAGAAAGAGCTGTGCTGTCTGCCTCTATTGCCACCATATATTTCTATTTGAGACACTCTGAGGATTCAACTAAGAATCCATTGATGCTATCCAGCCTTTACCAATAGATTATAGTAATCTTCTCTTTCTTTAACATCTATAACATCTATCCTTGTGACTGAAAGACAGGTGAGTTACAGTGTAATGCATTTTAAGAGGGACAATAGAACCTTTTATTTTTTCTCAAGTTATAGTTAAAGATAGTTTCTATTAAATTAGTCAATATTCTTTTCTCTTTTTTGAAACGGAGTCTTGCTCTGTTGCCCAGGCTGGAGTGCAGTGGTGTGATCTCGGCTCACTGCAACTCTGCCTCCCGGGTTCATGCCATTCTCCTGCCTCAGCCTCCCGAGTAGCTGGAACCACAGACGCCCGCCACCACGCCCGGCTAATTTTTTGTATTTTTGGTAGAGATGGGGTTTCACTGTGTTAGCCAGGATGATCTCGATCTCCTGACCTCATGATCCGCCCCCCTCAGCCTCCCAAAGTGCTGGGATTACAGGCATGAGCCACTGCGCCTGGCTGTCAATATTCTTTTACATCAGAATCTTTGCAGATTTTTCCTAGTATTCGGTCCTACGGAAATGTTTGTCTTTTTTTCTGAATTTTTTTGTATGTAACCCAAGTGTTTTCCTTTTTGCTTTTATCTACTAGGAAGCCCAGAGGGAATTACTAAATTTTTCCCAACTAACTAGTACATTTTAATTTTATTTTGTTTTTTGCCATGATCTGTGTTTTCATTATTCATGCAAATAATTTTGTTTTGTTTTGTTTTCTTTTTATTTATTTATTTTTGAGATGGAGTCTTGCTCTGTAGTGCAGTGGCACTATCTTGGCTCACTGCAAGCTCTGCCTCCCGGGTTCACGCCATTCTCCTGCCTCAGCCTCCCGAGTAGCTAGGACTACAGGCGCCTGCCACCACGCCTGGCTAATTTCGTGCAAATAATTTTCTATAATATCCTGGGGCAAACCAGAGAATTTGGCAGTCTGATTGGACCCATAGGGACCCTCAGGCTGGTGACATCAGCGTGAAGTGCCCAGGTTCACAGCACAGCTTGTGGCTTGTGTCCATCTTGCAGTGATTCTTCCTCCACATCACTACTGGGATCTTGAAGATGATAGGGGTAGGGAATCCTCTAGGTGCTTAGGAAATTTCACTCTGCTTCTGTTCAATGGCCTCTTTGGTCGGCAGGGTGTTCTCCTGCATCTCTGTTTTCTTCAGCTTGGCCTTATTGAAGCTGGCAATTTCCCCCATGTCTGGTTTGTTTGCCATTTTCTTGAAACAGTCCTAGTGGGCAAACCAAGGCTTTTGGCCTGGGGCTGGGGACCAGCGCTCCTTTCCACATTCCCTGCCAGTGCCTCTCACAGTGGCACTCCTGCCGGCAGCCCGAAGGCCTAGGTAGTGTAAGAGAAAGATGCAGAAGAAGCAGTTTTGGGAAAGTGATGCTTGGGTGTAGGTCTGCTGAATCAGAGGTACAGAAGGCTCTCTAGCTGGCTTCATTATTTATTATTATTATTTTTTATTATTATACTTTAAGTTCTAGGGTACATGTGCATAACGTGCAGGTTTGTTACATATGTATACTTGTGCCATGTTGGTGTGCTGCACCCATCAACTCGTCAGCACCCATCAATTCGTCATTTATATCAGGTATAACTCCCAGTGCAATCCCTCCCCCCTCCCCCCTCCCTATGATAGGCCCCGGTGTGTGATGTTCCCCTTCCCGAGTCCAAGTGATCTCATTGTTCAGTTCCCATCTATGAGTGAGAACATGCGGTGTTTGGTTTTCTGTTCTTGTGATAGTTTGCTAAGAATGATGGTTTCCAGCTGCATCCATGTCCCTACAAAGGACACAAACTCATCCTTTTTTATGGCTGCATAGTATTCCATGGTGTATATGTGCCACATTTTCTTAATCCAGTCTGTCACAGATGGACATTTGGGTTGATTCCAAGTCTTTGCTATTGTGAATAGTGCCGCAATAAACATACGTGTGCATGTGTCTTTATAGCAGCATGATTTATAATCCTTTGGGTATATACCCAGTAGTGGGATGGCTGGGTCATATGGTACATCTAGTTCTAGATCCTTGAGGAATTGCCATACTGTTTTCCATAATGGTTGAACTAGTTTACAGTACCACCAACAGTGTAAAAGTGTTCCTATTTCTCCACATCCTCTCCAGCACCTGTTGTTTCCTGACTTTTTAATGATTGCCATTCTAACTGGTGTGAGATGGTATCTCATTGTGGTTTTGATTTGCATTTCTCTGATGGCGAGTGATGATGAGCATTTTTTCATGTGTCTGTTGGCTGTATGAATGTCTTCTTTTGAGAAATGTCTGTTCATATCCTTTGCCCACTTTTTGATGGAGTTGTTTGTTTTTTTCTTATAAATTTGATTGAGTTCTTTGTAGGTTCTGGATATTAGCCAGTAACAAACAGAGAGCCAAATCATGAATGAACTTCCATTCACAATTGCTTCAAAGAGAATAAAATACCTAGGAATCCAACTTACAAGGGATGTCAAGGACCTCTTCAAGGAGAACTACAAACCACTGCTCAGTGAAATAAAAGAGGACACAAACAAATGGAAGAACATACCATGCTCATGGATAGGAAGAATCAATATCATGAAAATGGCCATACTGCCCAAGGTTATTTATAGATTCAATGCCATCCCCATCAAGCTACCAATGAGTTTCTTCACAGAATTGGAAAAAACTGCTTTAAAGTTCATATGGAACCAAAAAAGAGCCCGCATTGCCAAGACAATCCTAAGTCAAAAGAACAAAGCTGGAGGCATCACGCTACCTGACTTCAAACTATACTACAAGGCTACAGTAACCAAAACAGCATGGTACTGGTACCAAAACAGAGATATAGACCAATGGAACAGAACAGAGTCTTCAGAAATAATACCACACATCTACAGCCACCTGATCTTTGACAAACCTGAGAGAAACAAGAAATGGGGAAAGGATTCCCTATTTAATAAATGGTGCTGGGAAAATTGGCTAGCCATAAGTGGAAAACTGAAACTGGATCCTTTCCTTACTCCTTATACGAAAATTAATTCAAGATGGATTAGAGACTTAAATGTTAGACCTAATACCATAAAAACCCTAGAAGAAAACCTAGGTAGTACCATTCAGGACATAGGCATGAGCAAGGACTTCATGTCTAAAACACCAAAAGCAACGGCAGCAAAAGCCAAAATTGACAAATGGGATCTAATTAAACTAAAGAGCTTCTGCACAGCAAAAGAAACTACCATCAGAGTGAACAGACAACCTACCAAATGGGAGAAAATTTTTGCAATCTACTCATCTGACAAAGGGCTATTATTATTTTTTAAAGAGGCAGTCTTGCTCTATCTCCCAGGCTGGAGAGCAGTGGCGCAATCTCAGCTCAGTGCAACTTCCACCTCCCAGGCTCAAGTGATTCTCGTACCTCAGCCTCCCAAGCAGCTGGGAGTTCCGGCATGCGCCATCACCTTTTTTTTTTTTTGTTTTTGTTTTTTTTTTTGAGACAGGGTTTCACTCTTATGCCCAGGCTGGGGTGCAGTGGTACAATCTTGCCTCACTGCAGCCTTGACCTCCCCAGGCTCAGGTGATCCTCCCACCTCAGCCTCCCAAGTAGCTGGGACTACAGGCATGTGCCACCATGCTCAGCTAATTTGTTTTTTTACTTTTTGTGGAGACAGGGTTTTGCCATTTTGCCTAGGCTGATCTTAAACTGCTGGGCTCAAGAAATCCACCCGCCTTGGCCTCCCAAAATGCTAGGATTACAGGCATGAGCTACTGCACCCAGCCTATGAATGTATTCTTCATAGGTTTCCTTTAAGTGCCAGATTACCTTCAGTTATACACATCATCATGTTCTTATTATAGGCACATGGAGTAATGGTGGGACAGATAGCCTTTTGCTATATTAGGTTTATTCCATGTACATTTTTTTTATAGCACTTACGTTGTGTTTTGTTCATATGCTTATTTCTGACTAGACTGAGATCTTGAAGGCCAAGGACAGTCTGTTATTTATCTTTGCTGCAGAATGCCTGGCATATTGAGGACATGCAGGGAAACTTTGAATTAATGAATTATAGCTCAAAATACACAAGGCTTCTAACAAATAATTCTTGTTAGACTTGACTCTTGCAGTTCTTACAGTTTTTCCCAACATAGTCATAATTCTTGTACCTCTTGGCAACATGATGTAGCAGAAGTGGGCTTCCTGGGATAGGCCTCAGTTTGAATCCTAACTTTGCTAACCTACCAACTGTTCTTTTTTACTCAATTAATTTTAAAAATTGAGTCATAATTTACATAACATAAAACTCACCCTTTTAAGGTATATAATTCAATGATTTCTAGTATTTTCACAACAAGGTATACAACCTTCACCACTATCTAATTCTGGGACACTTTCATTACCCCACAAAGGAAACTTCATACCCATACTCATGCCCATTAGCAGTCATCCCTCAATTCCTTCTTCCTCCATTCCCAGGCAACTAGGCATATACAAATCTTACCATTTTTCTTCAAGGGAAACAGATTAAATTGATCTGGCCTTATAGCTGACTTCTAATGCTCTTTACCCTTCAGAAATGTATTATGCTAAAAGGAGGCATTAATTGGTTTTTCTCCTTGTAGGAAACAACACCAAATACGGATACCATGGGACAAACAGTGAATGAAGGTAAGATTTGCTTGCTAAAGGTAATAATGTTTTTAGTTACTCATTTGGAATGAATATCTTCTGGTATACTGAACTTTTGAAATAAAGCCTTTAAAAAATAAATTTATAGGAGACGCTAGGTGCTTAGAATTTGAATTTTAGAACTGAATAGCTATTAAAGGTCACTGTCTTTCCTTGCTAGTTATATAAATGAGAAAACTGAAACTTAGGGAGGTTAAGGTCATATAACAGTTTGTGACAAAGCCAAGATTAGACTCCAAAGAGTGATTAAAAAATGTTTTATTCTGTTTTGCTCTATGAGAAGTCTGCTCACTATTCCATGAATATGCCACACTCATTTGCAGTCAACTCTGTGTTGTATCTTCCTTCCTATAATACATTCTTTACACATTGGCCTTCCTACATCCTGTTTCTCCTTCAAGTGCTGTATCTCTCATGACTTTTCCTCTGGCTGAATGCTGAGTACTAAATGCTTCTCTAGAAGCTAAGCATGCCTTTACAGTTTTATTTTGTTTTCTATTAGAAAAATCTTTCTGTAGAACTATTTAGTAAATATAAATTTGTACTTTTTTTGTACAGATTCAAGTTTGGCTTTTTGGTGGAGGAGGAGAGGATAAGATGACTTCATAAGCGGTGTTGTGTATTTCTCACAGTAGACTCCTAATATGTAGTTATCTCTCTCTGTCTTTTTTACAATTTTTATTTTTATTTTATTTTTGAGATGGGTTTTGCTCTGTTGCCCAGGCTGGAGGGCAGTGGCATGATCATGGCTCATTGCAATCTCTGCCTCCTGGGCTTAAGTGATCCTCTTGCCTTAGCCTCCTGAGAGGCTGGGCCACAGATGTGAGCTACCACGCCTGGCTAATTTTTTGTATTTTTAGTAGACACAGGGTTTCGCCATGTTGGCCAGGCTGCTCTCGAACGCCTGACCTCAAGTGATCTTCCCACCTTGGCCTCTCAAAGTGCTGGGATTATAGGCGTGAACCACCGTGCCTGACCTTTTTTTTAAACATATTTTTTTTACAGAGATGAAATTACTCAGACTGAAGTGCAGTAACGTAATCACAGCTTACTGTAACCCCAAACTCCTGGGCTCAAGTGATCCTCCTGCCTTGGCCTCCCAAGCAAGTGAGGCTGCAGATGTGTGCCACCACGCCTGACTAATTAAAAAAAATTTTTTTTTTTGTGGAGACTGGGTCTTGCTGTGTTGCTCAGGTTGGCCTCAAACTCCTGGCCTCAAGCGATCCTCCCTCCTTGGCCTGCCAAAATGGTGGGATTACAGATGTGAGCCATTGCATCCAGCCTGGTTATCTCCTTTTGTGATGTGAAAATCACAAAAAGTCATGGATGGCTATTGCCTAGATCCATTCATTTATTAGTAGTTATAAAATGAAGGTATTCTATCATTCATCATTAGCCAGAAAATTTCTATATAGAGGAACTACCTTTCTTCAACCACTCAGTTGAAATCATTTAAACAGAAAGCAGCTCATATGTCCCTCTCAGGTGTTCATATATCTTGAAGAGTCACTCAGTCATAACTAGTAAGTAGATCTGTTACGTTGAATGGCATCATTCTTAGATCCTTCTTTAAGAAGTTTTTCACTTGACAATTAGAACATCAATAAGGGTAAAACAGCAACAGGTGAAAACACAAGTTTAAATCCATGAGTTCATAATGATAATAAAAAGCAAAACAAATAAAGCTTACTGGTCATCTGTGGAGAATGCTAGAGATCTAGCTCATCACTTTGAAAACTAGAAAATACAGGAAAATAATAAAGTGTTGATTGTGATTTCTCTATGTGATCCATGCCTTAAGGTAACTGAATGGTTGAAGCATGGAAGCTTCTCTCTATAGAAGTTGTCTGGCTAATAAAGAATGATAGAATTAGAATACCTTCATTTTGCAACCATTCATAAACGAATGGATCTAAGCAATAGCCATCCACGACTGTTCACATCACGAAAAGAGAGATAACTAGATATTAGGAGCCTCCTGTGAGAAATACACACCACCACCTATGAAGTCATCTTATCCTCTCCTGTCCCACCAAAAAGCCAACCTTAAATCTGACCAAACTCTTCTGGATTGAAATATGAATGCCAATTTAAAGAAAATACAAGAACCAGAGGAACCCAACTCTATGGGGAGGTAGTCAGCAAAATCCAGACGGGAAAACTTGAAAGGACCAACCAACTGGTATTGTCAGCAAAAAAATTGTAAAGGGAAAGAATAAAAATGAGAAGAAAGGAGGGAAACACCTGTAGATCAAAAGAGGCCTAAGAGACATATCAACCATTGCTATGTGTGTGGACTTATTTGGGTTCTGAATCAAGCACACACACTGAAAATAGTTAAGACAATTGGGGAAATATGAACACTGGTTATTTGATGATTTTAAGGAATTATGGTTAATTTTTTAGATGTAATAAAAGTATTATGCTTAAATTTTAAAAAATGAATCATTTTAGAGATACATACTATAATACATGTGGATGAAATGATACATATTAGATTTGGTGAGGTTACAAGGTCCAGTGTTATTTGAGCTCTTTAGCTTAGCACCAAGAAAATCTCTGCGCAGTCCATTGAATTACACTGTATTGTAGCTTCTCTGTTGTGTTTTGAACTCTCAAAACCATCCATTTTATTTCTAGGACATGTTAATTTAATCATTGTAAAGATCAATCAGCTCATTTTGATTTATTGATGCACTGATTTTTTTTTTTTTTTGAGACGGAGTCTCACTCCGTCGCCCAGGCTGGAGTGCAATGGCGCGATCTTGGCTCACTGCAACCTCTGCCTCCTGGGTTCAAGTGATTTTCTTGTCTCAGCTGCCTGAGTAGCTGGGATTACAGGCGCCCGCCACCATGCCCGGCTAATTTTTTGTGTTTTTAGTAGAGACAGGGTTTCGCATGTTGGCCTGGCTGGTCTCAAACTCATGACCTCATGTGATCTGCTTGCCTTGGCCTCCTCAAGTGCTGGAATTACAGGCATGAGCCACTGCGCCTGGCCTGATGCATTGATTTAACAAATGCTTGAGAGTGTTGCGATGCCAGGTCCTGTTTTAGGCACTTGAGGATACCACAGTGAATGAGATAGATAATAAAATAAATAAATCTCTGCTCTTTTGGAGATTTCATTTGAGTAGAGTGAGACAATAAAATAAATGAACAAATTATAAAATGCATAGTATATTAGAAAATGGTAAGTCCTATGTAGAAAATAGGGTATTAAAAAACTAAAATTGGCTATTTAACATTTTTTAATTTTTATTTTTCTGAGTGCTCTTTCAAGCTGTTGCTGTGGCCTCCCACTATTGCTGTTTTCTTTTTTATTAGATTCCATGGATGTCAAGAAGGAGAATCAAGAGAAAACTCCTCAGTCAAGTACGTCTTCTGTACAAAGAGGTAAGTTTTAAAGTAATTTAATACAGCATAGTTTTTTCCTCACTAGTGTTAAAATTAACTTTAAGTGCAAATTTTCTTATTGTTTTGATTTCTTATTGTATAGTCTGTATACCGTCGTAAACTTCTGTAAATATAAAATCTAATAAGAAAGGTCAAAAATTGTATTTTATTTTGAAAATTTTACTTTGGTTTTACTTAGAGATTAAGTTGACATGGATTAAGTAAAAAGGTAACTTTGTATATTTCAGTGCAAATTTTCCTAAATTATAGGTATCTAGTTATTAATTGCCTGTATATATTACCAATTTAAAATAATTTGGTTATTAGCAAAAACCCTTCTAACGTTATAGTCAATGTGAAAGCTTTTTTGTTTTTTCTGGCCATGGTGACTTTGGGCACATTACTCAACAGCTCTTAGACTCTTTCTTCTTCTTTCTTTGAGACAGAGTCTCACTATGTCACCCAGGCTGCAGTGCAGTGGTGTGATCTTGGCTCACTGCAACCTCCACCTTCTGGGTTTAAGTGATTGTGTCTCAGCCTCGCAAGTAGCTGGGACTACAGGCATGTGCCACCATGCCTGGCTAGGTTTTGTATTTTTAGTAGAGATGGGGTTTCACTGTGCTGGCTATGCTGGTCTCAAACCTCTGACCTCAGGTGATCCACTCGCCTCAACCTCCCAAAATGCTGGGATTACAGGCGTGAGCCACTGCGCCCAGCTCTTTTTTCTTCTTTATAACACAGGGATAATGATAGTACTTATCTCATGGTACTACTGGAAATAAATAGAGGAAATGAATTTAAAGCACCTAATATAATGCTTAGGCATATAGTAAGTGTTCAGTAAATGTTAATTTATTAATTCATGTTCCTTATTATAAACAGCACGTGTATAATATTGCATCAGAGACACTCAGAAGATGTAATAGAATCTGATGCATTGGGCCGGGCGCGGTGGCTCAAGCCTGTAATCCCAGCACTTTGGGAGGCCGAGACGGGCGGATCACGAGGTCAGGAGATCGAGACCATCCTGGCTAACACGGTGAGACCCCGTCTCTACTAAAAAAATACAAAAAAAACTAGCCGGGTGAGGTGGCAGGCGCCTGTAGTTCCAGCTACTTGGGAGGCTGAGGCAGGAGAATGGTGGGAACCCGGGAGGCGGAGCTTGCAGTGAGCTGAGATCTGACCACTGCACACTCCAGCCTGGGCGACAGAGCGAGACTCCGTCTCAAAAAAAAAAAAAAAAAAAAAAAAAAAAAAAAGAATCTGATGCATTGGCTTGCTCTTAAATGAGAAAATAAGTCATATGTACACAAAAGGCATTAAAAAATAACATAGCGAGCTGTTGTTTTACCAGACATTTCCAGAGATTTCTTGCCCCTTGTGTTTCTGTTGTATTTGCCCTGCCAGCCCCAGTGCAGAGCAGTTCACCCTATGACTTTCTGTTCCTATGTGAAGATTGCCTGTAGAGGTAATCCCCATGGAATTGTTGTCTCTCACTATAGCTGGGCCCTCAGTGCTTCCTTAACTTTCTTTCCCATGGCCTTGTTTGTTCTTCAACTCTTCCCTGTGGCCCCCAAATCCTCTGAGCTTTGAAATGGAGGCCATTGAATTAGACTGTTCTTTATCCCTACAAACTCCTCTCCATGTGTTTTTAAAAATATAACAGCTTTACTGAGATATAATTCACATATCATATAATTCACCTGTTTAGAGTGCACAATTCGATGGTTTTCAGTATGTTCACAGAGTTGTGCAACCACCACCACAGTCAATTTTAGAACATTTTTATCCCCCTAAAAAGGAATCCTGTACCCATTAACAGTACTCCCCATTTCCCCCTAGTGCCTCCTTTCTCCCCCAGCTCTAGGCAAACACTGGTCTACTTTCTGCCTCTATAGATTTTCCCATTGTAGACATTTAATTAAAAAAATAGATTACTTAAGTTGATAGCCATCTGCAGATACTTCTCAGGCCTGGGCCCTAACATCCTATTTTAGAAATCAGTGAGTGACTACCAGAAGGTAAACTCCAAGAGAGCCAGGGTTTTAGTCTGTTTTATTAACTGATGCATCTGCAGTACCTAGGACAGTGCCTGGCACATGCTGATGACCTGCTATGGGAATCTGGTTATGAACAATACAGACATGATTCCTGCCCTCTTTTATTGACTAACTGATTGAGACAAGGTCTTACTCTGTCACCCAGGCCGGAGTGCAGTGGCATGATCATGGCATATTGCAGCTTTGACCTTCTGGGCTCAAGTGATCCTCTCACTTCAGCCTCCTGAGTATCTGGGACCACAGGCGTGCACCACCATGCCTGGCAATTTTTAACAATTTTTTGTAGAGACAGGATCTCTCTGTGTTTCCCAGGCTGGTATTGAATTCCTAGGCTCAAGCGATCTGCCCACTTCAGCCTTCCAAAGTGCTGGTATTACAGGTGTGAACCACTGCACCCAGCCTCTTACCCTCTTTGAGCTTAGTGGGAAAGATAGAAATCAACAGATGCCTAATTATAGTTGTGATAAATGCTGTGAATTAGGGGATGCTGATCATTCAGCTGAGAAATTTCTGTCTCTAGGTATTTTGCCCATCTTCACATAGCTTGTGATCCCAAGGATAGCACTGGTGGAAGACATGATTCTGATTTACTCTAGAGAAGACCAGGGGAGCTCACATGGGTTATATTCAGTGCAAAAAGATATTGGAGCTAATGTGTGGACTAGAATAGAGTACAAATAAAAGAAGAAAAGAGACCATGGGCATGTGTGAATAACAATCAGATCACAAGGTTATATATGTATTGCATCAGTTCCCAGGCCTCTCTTCTGAGATAGAATACTGCCCCCATCCCCAATCTGTCAATGGAGATATGATGCAGAGACAGACTGGGACCTCAGGCTTAACTAAGACTTTCTGACTGTTTTGACTTCTGGTTGGGAATTCCAGTGGTGGTATTGATGTAGATGTGTCAAGTCTAAATTAATAAAGCCTAGAGCTTTGTGTGTTTCCCCTATGTTATTGGTAGAGTCTGAGCATGTGGGCAGCCAAGATGACCAGTTTTATCAAGATGATTAAGAATTTTGCCTTATGGAAAAAAGGGAAAAACAACAACAACAACAAAAAAACCTGAGGCTCCAAATGGCAAATGCTGGATATGGTCATTAACCAGTAATTTGATAGAAAATTAAATTGTAGAACACTAGTATAAAGAATTTGCTAGCTCAAATTGTAGCCCATTCAGACACAAATGGTAATAGAATATTTTTAAAATTTGTGTTATGGAGATGAATTAAGTATTTTCTAATATTATTGAAAAACTTTACAAATGTCGTTGGTTTATGGAAGAGTGTTAGTTCTTTGGGTATTCGTTTCCTGCTTGTTATTTCTGACTTACACTCTTTTCCTCCAGGGATGTCAGCTTTGTAATGACATCTGTCCATCCCAACTAAATGTTTTTTTTTTTTTTTTAGACGGAGTCTCCCTCTATTGCCCAGGCTGGAGTGCAGTGGCGCCATCTTGGCTCACTGCAACCTTTGCCTCCACCTTCCGGGTTCAAGCGATTCTCTTGCCTCAGCCTCCCAAGTAGTAGCTGGGAGGCACCCGCCACGACGCCCAGCAAATTTTATTTTATTTTTTTCTTAGTAGAAATGGGGTTTCGCCATGTTGGCCAGGCTGTTCTCGAACTCCTGACCTCAGGTGATCCGCCCACCTCGGCCTCCCAAATACTGAGATTATAGGAGTGAGTCCCTGCACCCGGCCCATTTTGTTCTTTTTAAATGCTCTCCAAGGTCATATGGTAGTAGAGCTTCACTTAGAATCTGTAGTGCTAGGGGTCAATCACTGAAACATCTGCTCTGTTTAATTTTGAAGCCATGGATTTCAGTTTTCACTTTTGACAAAGTTATTCAATATTAATAAATTTAAGCACAACTATGACTTCTAGTTTTATAATGTGCCGTTTATTGAGTGACTTACATATATGCTACTTTATTTAGCTCTCAACATTTCCAGTACTATGTACATTACTTTTCCCATTTTATAAATGAAGGAACTGAGGCTAACAAAGTGAATGACTTGCTTAGGGCCACATAGCTAGTAAGAGAGCCATACTGGAAGCAGGCACATCTGACTCTAAAGCCCACATTCTTTTTTTTTGTTTTGAGGTGGAGTCTCACTCTGCCACCAGGCTGGAGTGCAATGGTGCAATCTCGGCTCACTGCAATCTCCACCTCCTGAGTTCAAGCAATTCTCCTGCTTCAGCCTCCCAAGTAGTTGGGATTACAGGTGCCCACCACCACACCCGGCTAATTTTTGTGCTTTTAGTAGAGATGGGATTTCACCATGTTGGCCAGGATGGTCTCAAACTCCTGACCTCAGGTGATCCACTCGCCTCAGCCTCCCGAAGTGCTGGGATTACAGGCGTGAGCCACCGCACCCGGCCCTAAAGCCCACATTCTTTTTTTTTTTTTTTTTTTTTTTTTTGAGACGGAGTCTCGCTCTGTCGCCCGGGCTGGAGTGCAGTGGCCGGATCTCAGCTCACTGCAAACTCCACCTCCCGGGTTTACGCCATTCTCCTGCCTCAGCCTCCCGAGTAGCTGGGAGTACAGGCGCCCGCCACCTCGCCCGGCTAGCTTTTTGTATTTTTTAGTAGAGACGGGGTTTCACCGTGTTAGTCAGGATGGTCTTGAACTCCTGACCTCGTGATCCGCCCGTCTCGACCTCCCAAAGTGCTGGGATTACAGGCTTGAGCCACCGCGCCCGGCCTAAAGCCCACATTCTTAACACTCTTCTCTGATGCATGATTTTCAATGCTGGTGGTGCTTGCTTCACATCTGGAAGTGGAATCAAACCCAGTATTTTCTTTTAAATGAAACAGTCTCTTAGATTTATTAAACAAAAACAAGGTGCAAAATGTTATGTGTGACATGCTTAATACCACATATATGTATACATACATACGGAAATGCATACACACATATGTAATGGTGGTACACTGGAGCTGGTTCACACCGGCTTGGGAGAACCAATTGTGTACATCTTTTCCCAATTTGGTGGTTGGTGGTTTTACCTTGGCACCTTATAGTCAACCATGGTGGTCATATTTACATCACAGAAATCTGCAAACGCTATCAGTCAGGTTTTTTGTTGTATTTTCCAGAAAGCTGGTTGTTAAACATTATCAGCACTCTGTAGGTTTTTTTTGTTTTTTGCAGGGGGGGAGTCATCTAAGTATATCTTTTGAAGGAAATGTAAGAAGCTGGTAAACATAGATTCTTCCAATAAAGAAAACTGTCAAACCCAATATTTTTATAGTGAGGAAATTTAACAAGAGTATAGAAAAGCCTCATGAATGATGAGAATTAAACATCATGTGAATTACTAGTTCGTTCACTACTACTATCAAGTCTTTTTCTCAGTGTCTTGACAGTCTGGCTGGCACAGTGAAATGATATGTTCAAGCCAGACAGTGTGCTCTGCTTTCTGATCTTCTCTTCTAACATTATAATATGTCATGAAGACTAAGGAAGGACAGCAAGAGTCTGTAGAAAATGTAGGTCATTAAAATAATCCATATTAGTGACTGTACTGGTGACTGGTTTATTGCTTTGTTCTGCCACCATCTTCTTGACACTCTGAATGGAGATCTAATAGTCCATTGAGAAACTACCCTGGTTACCAGATTTTTTTCTTTCCATAAAGCATTGCAGGGGTAAAATTCTGTTTGACCACACACCAAACACCTTTAGCTCCCTGTGAATAACAAAGAAGTGCCTTCACATTAATGGAATAAAGTGGTGAAAACATATTTATTGAATAAATTTATATTAGAGACAGATGGGTAGACTTTGCTATTACTCTGTAACAATTTCTTTAGTTATTTCTAACATCCACATTTTTAGAATCACTGTGCTGTAGTCCACATTACAATGAGAGTATCTAGGTTATAATTTATATCTGAGCCATTATTATGAGGATATCATCTGATTTTTTATTTTTATGCTGGTCATGAAATGTAGATCAGGATGTTTGAATCTACTCTTTTGGAAGTTTTTTTTTTTTTTTTTTTTTTTAAAGAGGCATGGAACTAAAACCCATTTTAATCCTGAAAGTTGTATATACTAAAAGTTACATTGTATATGCTTTAAGAAACTATTTTGTACATGTGTTTTTTCCAGATGATTTCCACTGGGAGGAGTATTTGAAAGAGACTGGGTCTATAAGTGCTCCTTCAGAGTGCTTCCGTCAGGTATGCCAAGATTCTGTAGCTGTTGGTTAATGTAAACTATTAACTTGTTGGAGGATGTCTGTGTAATTGTTAGATTCTGGTAGTGTGAGGAGATAGTGGGATTGTGGTAATGCCACTTAAGAGCCAGATGGTCTCTTTGCATTCATTAATTAAGAACTTACTCTATGTCAGGTATACTAAGCTTTATGATTGCCCATCTGGCAGGAAAAGCAGACATGTAAGTAAATAATTATGAGAAGTGTGATAACTCCACACTGGAAGGGCTCGCGGGAGAGATGCTATTTGAGATGGTTGGAATGGGAGGAAGGATATTCCAGGCAGAGAGAACATCTAAAGCCAAGGCACATGGGCATGAAAGCATCTGAGTATTAAGGGATGGCTTGGGGTGACTGGAGCACAAAGTGGATAGAAGCGATAATGTGGAAATGAGGTTAAAGTTGTGGGGCATTTAAACTGTGCTGAGGAGTTGGACTTTATGATAGGCAGTGGTGAGCTGCTGGTTGGCTAATTTCAAGGGGAATGGCCTAATCAGATTCTTACTTTAGAAAACCACTCGGTATATTTTAGATGTTGTATTTGGGTTGCTTGGAAGTGGGCAGATGAGTGAGTACAGCAGTGGGTAGTGTTTTTATGCTGCATATCAAGCCAAGGAGAGAATTTGAAGATCTTTTGCTTGACTCTTACAGCTCTGACCTCACTTATCATCCGCCGTGACTGTTATTTAAAATGTTCCTCAGGTATTCTGGTGACATAGCTATCCATGTGTCTCGTCTTATAGTTGATGCATTTTAACCAAATTTTATTTATATGTATAGTCTCAGATTCCACCTGTGAATGATTTCAAAGTTGGTATGAAATTGGAAGCCCGTGATCCTCGTAATGCCACTTCAGTGTGTATTGCTACGGTTATTGGAATTACTGGGGCCAGGTTACGGTTACGACTGGATGGTAGTGATAATAGAAATGATTTTTGGAGGCTTGTCGATTCCCCAGACATACAACCTGTTGGGACATGTGAAAAGGAAGGAGACTTACTTCAACCTCCACTAGGTAAGAAGAAACAGTTTTAAAAATAACGTATTCTTTCTAATGTGATATTCAATAGAAATGGCTTTAAGTGGCCTTTTAAAATTTATTTTCTTGGGCATTCTTGTAAATAGATGGTCAGATGGTTACTGTGGAGAATGTATGATGAGAGAGGAAATCAGCACCATCTGTTGTGGAGTTTTGCTTAAGTACATATCTGTCATATGTGTATGGAAGGTTCCCCACTCCAGGGCAAGACTCATGCTAGGTCTTCAGACTTGAAATGTCAGAACCAACTCTACTAGATTACATATGCAGATTCAGAACTCCTTCTGGAGAAGAACTTTGTAGCATTTGATACAAGGCACATGCTCTCTCAATATTGTCCACTGAGCCATTCAGCAATTTTGGTATAGGGATAAGCCTAGGGGAAGGGTATGATTCCACATTCAGTTTCCAGTTTCAAACTCAAGAATTTCATTTCACCTACAGTGGGAAGAAATTAGAGTGAGAGGGGCAGGAATTAGTACCTTTAGGTCTTTGAAAAGGAGAAAATGGATATTTTAGCAAAGATTTTAAGGTACAAAATATGTACTTTAATTTTGGCCAAATTTTTGAAAGGTAAAAAGGGTGTGACTAATTTGGGGCAACATTTTTCTTTTTAAAATTTAAGCATACCATGATACTCTGTAGGAAAGAAATTATGTAGTTTATTTAGTTGCTGTTCTATACTTTGAATGAATGGTGGGTATTTATTTTTATTTGGTTCTTTACAGTGCTGAAAATGAAAATTCCTTGTTGCAAAGCACAATAAAAGAATGGATTTTTTTTGTTTTCCTATTAGTGAAAAATTCCTTGAGAACCACAAATTTAAAATATTAACAATAGCCACTCTTTAGTAATATATCTTTATGCTGTCCTTGTTCTGTTTTTTCGTTATAACTCATTTGGTTTAAAAAATATTTTTTTTTGAGATGGTTTTCGCTCTTGTTGCCCAGGTTGGAGTGCAGTGGTGTGATCTTGGCTCACTGCAACCTCTGCCTCCTGGTTTCAAGCCATTCTCCTGCCTCAGCCTCCCGAGTGGTTGGGATTACAGGCGCCCACCACCACGCCTGGCTAATTTTCGTATTTTTAAGTAGAGACGGGGTTTCACCATGTTGACCAGGCTGGTCTCAAACTCCTGACCTCAGGTGATCCCCCCACCTCCGCCTCCCAAAGTGCTGGGATTACAGGAGTGAACCACTGCTCCCGGCTAAAATATTTTAAAAAACTAGTTGGAGATATATTATTCCAAGAAGATGGCTTGGGTCATGTTTGTTTGTTACCTTTTGCCTTCTTTCACTCACGTCTTTTGTTTTTATTTGTTGTTTGTGATATTTCTCAAATTACACAGAATTCTGTGTGAAAGATAAGTACAAACCTGGGCTTAGTGCTTCCCTATTTGGATTTTATTTCTCTTTTTGCAATGTGGAATGTTTTTGCAGTTTGTTTAAAGGAGACACTGCTATTGTAATTGTTAGCATTTCAGATACATAACTTGATTTATGGTCATTCTTTTAAATAAAATTCTTAGACTTTTGTTTTATTTAAAAATATGAAATGTATAGAAATATGTGCCGATTAGTATCTGTTTTGGCAATATACCTAAAAATGCACAATTGGTGCCAGTTTGCTTTTTAGGCACTTTTGAATAGTTTAACTTCCATTTTATTTACTTATTTATTTGTTTGTTTGTTTATATTTATTTATTTATTTATTTTGAGACAGAGTTTCGCTCTGTCGCCCAGATTAGAGTGCAGTGGCGCCATCTTGGCTCACTGCAAGCTCCATCTCCCAGGTTCACGCCATTCTCCTGCCTCAGCCTCCAGAGTAGCTGGGACTACAGACACCTGCCACTGCACCTGGCTGATTTTTGTATTTTTAGTAGAGACAGGGTTTCACCATGTTAGCCAGGATGGTCTCGAACTCCTGACCTCATGATCCACCTGCCTCTGCCTCCCAAAGTGCTGGGATTACAAGCGTGAGCCACTGCGCCTGGCCAACTTTCATTTTAATACAACTTATTTAGTTTTCCTTTAAAAAAGATTTATTGATTTAAACTTTAAAGGTTATTATTAAAAGATTTTAAAAAGTTTTAACACACAAACTGAAAGGTGTACAGGTCATAAGTATATAGCTCATTTATAAATGAACACATCTGTAAAGCCATCATCCAAATCAGAAAATAGAACATTATCAGCCCCCCAGAAGACCCACTCCTGCTGATAACTAGTCATAATCTCTCCTTTCCTAAAGGTACTGCCATCTAGACTTCCTAACCTTATAAATTAGTTTTATCTCTTTTTAAACTTTTTATATGTACCTTAACCCAATTTTGGTCTTTTAATCTATGTTTGACTTTAAGCAATTATAGAATTAAGTAAAATGTTACATTCAGGAAAATCTGGGCACATGATGGAATAGGATAATATGGGGATTGAGAGAAAGGTTTAAGGACCAGAGAATGATTCTTATGCAGTACTCTCCATAGAATGGAGAATAATAATGTTGATTTATTGTAAGGGAGTATGTGACAAATCACCCCCCACCCCTGTTTTTTTTTCTAGCAACAATTGTGTCTCTAGTCAAATTAAGGGGATTTTGGTACAGGATTATTAGAGGATGACTTTCCATCTTACCTTTTTTTGTATGTTTTGTTCTGTTGATGGAGAATAGGACAAAACCTGCACCCATTGCCAGTGATTCATGTGCCTCTCTGTCTTAATTTATGCACGTATCAGGGGCGCATCCGAATTCTTTCTAATTCTGGCATTGAGGCAAGCAGGTGTTGCATGAAACAGATTGCCCCCAGAAAGCAGTAAAACTAGCAGACCCCTGCTCCCTGCTGCATATGCCAGATGCTGTGATACCATTAGTTGGTGAGATCTCTAGAAAAGATACCTGTTGAGTCTATTTTGATAGCATCTGATACAAATTCTAAAAGAAGATCATTTTTAGTATGTATTAAGATTGCTAAAGTGAGAGCTGTCTTTTTTTCTAACACATTTTAAGGAAAATTTCAAACATGCAGAAAACGTGAAAGAATTTTACAGTGAGTACCCCCATGTCCACTTTCTAGATTCTACCATTATCATTTTATTATGTTTACTTTATCACATATCCATCTATCTGCGCTTCTGTTTATTCATCAATCCTTCTTATTTGTCTACATTTCAGAGTGAGTTGTTGACATCAGTGCACGTCCCCTAAATACTTTAGCATATATATCATTAATGAGTAAATATCTATAGAGTTTTTTCTTTTGAGGTAAAATTACATGCAATGAAATGTACTGTTGTGTCTGTATATGTGCTGAGTTTGACAGAAAACTTTCTGAAATGAAAGAAGCCAGGGGCCCTGAGGAAAAGGGGGCTAGGAGTCTTTTACAGCCTTTACCCTTGCTTGTGTCATTGTTGGTGGTGGAATGGAAGCTCTCCTAGGCTCCAGCTTAGATCACCTCTGGTATTATATACATGTTCGTTGGTGAATCCTAGCTGGTGGCTTCTCTTAAAATGAGAGTTTCTACCCCCACTGTAGCATTGTTGCCGGACAGTACAGTGGGGACACTAGCAGTGAGAGGAGGGTACATCCGCTCCTCTTGCCCATGTTCAGAGTTCTTAGATAAGAAAGTCATTCTCTTGAGAAGAATGGGAATGAAACCTATTTTTTATACCAACTTGTTAATAGTATCACAGGGAGGCTTTTTCATGATACCTAATTTATTTTATAAAACAGGGTACCAGATGAATACATCATCCTGGCCGATGTTCCTCTTAAAGACACTAAACGGGTCTGAAATGGCATCTGCCACATTATTTAAGAAGGTAAGAAAGATGTTATAAAAAGCTGCCATGTTTTTATTGTTTCAGTGGGAATGCTTAAATGCGTAATCTTCTGTGACATGGAAAAGCAAACATACTTTTAAAATTACTGGATTGGCAAGTGTATTAGTTTGCTGGGGTTGCCATAACAAAGTACCACAGACTGGGTGGCTTAAACAACAGAAATTTATTTTCTCCATTCTAGAGGCTGTACGTCCAAGATCAAGGTACCCTCAGATAATGTGCAGTGCTCCACCATTAGCATACAGACATGTTTGTATCTCCACACCTTCACTAACATTGAATATTATTCATCTTTTAAAATGTTGGGAATCTTTTTTGTGGGGGAGTGGTGAAGATGAGGATGGTATCCCATTGGTTTCTGGTGAGATCTCTCTTCTTGGCTTGCAGATGGATGCTTTTCTTGCTGTGTCTTCACATGGTCTTTTCTCTATCCATGCACATCCCTGGCGTGTCTTCCTCTTCTTATAGGGACACCAGTCCTATTGGATTAGAGGCCGACCCTTATGACCTCACTTAACCTTTATTACTTCCTTAAAGGCCCTATTTCCAAATACATTTATGTTGGGGGTTGGTGCTTCAACATATGAATTTTGAGATGATAGAATTAAATTTGTAATAATAGATTAAATAACAGAATTGTATTTTCTCACAGTTGTGGAGGCTAGAAGTCTGAGATCAAGGTGTCAGCAGGTTTAGTTTTTTTTTTTTTTTTTTTTTTTTG
>NC_045456.1:5204376-5213038 GCF_002776525.5 Piliocolobus tephrosceles
ATGCCATATACATATTATTTTTCTTTTTTTCCTTTTTTTTTTTTTTTGAGACTGAGTTTTGCTCTGTCACTCAGGCTGGAGTGCAGTGGTATGATCTCGGCTTCCCGGGTTCAAGCAATTCTCATGCCTCGGCCTCCTGAGTAGCTGGGATTACAGGCGCATGCTACCACACCAGGCTAATTTTTGTGTTTTTAGTAGAGACGGGGTCTCACCGTGTTGTCCTGGTTGGTCTTGAACTCCTGGGCTCAGGTGATCTGCCAGCCTCGGCCTCTCAAAGTGCTGGAATTGCAGGCATGAGCCATGCCCCCAGCCAGGTTTGGTTTCTTTTGAGGCCTTTCTCCTTGGCTTGTAGATGGCTGCCTTTTCCCTGTGTTTTCATGTGATCGGTTTATCTGTGTCCAATTTGTTCCTCTTATAAGGATGTCAGTCATGTTGGATTAGGGCCTACCCTGATAACCTTATTTTAACTTAATTACCTCTTTGAAGACCCTATGTCCAAATACCATCACATTCTGAGGTACTGGGGGTTAGTGCTTCAACATACGAATTTTGGGAGTGACACAATTCAGTCCATAACATCAAGTCATAAAAAAGTCTCAATTATAATAACCCACTAGTCCAATTTCATTAGTAGCCTCTTTCTTGACTGTAGATATAAAAAGAGTGCTCTACTGGAAGCAAATATTCATTGCTATTTTTTATTTGCATTCAGAAGTGAAGCTTCCCCTCACTTTACTGTGTTAGTCCCTTTGATATTGGAGAGAAAGATGTTGGGCCAAAAAAATAACTTGAAAGTTAGTTGGAGAGATTTGGTTTCAGAAGTAAACAATGTTAAAAGCAGTCATTGGAAAGAATTTGTCATGAGGAAATACTTGTTATATAAAAAAAGAGGAAAAATTTCCAGAATAGTTTATATTCTTGAGAAAATGTTGAAGAGTACATTAAGAAACAATAAAAGCCACGTTTTAAATTATGAGTCAAAATATTTCTTTCTCACCTTTTCTTATGATTGTTTTTCAATCACTTAACTTTTATTACAACTATACTTGGAATGGTAAGAATTGATTGTAGTTTTAAAAAGCTTTTGAAGAAGATTGAAGGCATAAGGATGTGAAACATCAATTACTATGCCTTCTTCATTGCAAAGAAAAATTCTGTGGGTACATCTTTGAGGAAGATGAATGCAGAAAGCGGACTTGCCCTACCTGCAAGGGACACAGGCAGCACAGGCCCTTTGGCCCGTGGTAAGCCGTGTGTGAGAATAGCTGATTAAAAAATATTTAGCAGAAGTCTTTATTTATTGAACACCTATTAGCTTGGGTTGTGACTTTAGAAAAGCCATTGAATCTGTTTTACTAGTCAGATTGCTTGATCAGCTGGTTGCGTGCCACACTTGTCATACACATTATGTTTTCAATTTTTTTAATTATAAAAATAATTCATGTGGTGGGGGGCAGGGGATGGAAATCAAGCTATACTCTTAGCTAGAGGGAAAAATGGATCTCCCTTTGTCCCAACCGTTCCTTCATTCCCCTCTTCCCCCCAAATTGAAGTTTTATTTGTTCTCCCAGACCTCTTTCTTTACATTTACAAACAAATATGGGCTTTTATTTTCTTAAACATCAGTTGGAATATGTTGTACATAATATTCTGTGGTTTACTTTTTCTCCTAACATATGTGTGTTTTGGAAATTGTTCTATTTCATTTCATATATATTTTAGCTTGTATTGTACTTTTCTGTAGTATGGATCATCAGAATTCATTTAGTCCTAGAATTGACTTAACTGTTAGGATGGATGATTAGGTCATCTCCACATTCTTGTTTAGATCAGCTCTACAGTGAGCATTCTTATAAAGAGCTTTGTGTATAAATGTGAACAGTTGCATTCTTGGAACTAGAATTACTTGTTCAAAGGGATGTATGTTTAGGTTGGGCTTTGGGAGGACAAGGCAGGAGGATCGTTTGAGCCCAGGAGTTAAAACCCAGCCTGGACAACACAGGGAGACCCTGCCTAAAAAAAAATTTGAAAAATTATAAAGAAAAAACAAAGGAATGTATATTTTAAATGTTGATATATACTGTTAAATTGCATTCCCAAAGGGTATTCTAAGGCAGGAGTCCCCAACCTTTTTGTCATCGGGGTCAGTTTCGTGGAAGACAGTTTTTCATGGATGGAGGGGTGGGTGGTTTTGGGATGATTCGAACACATTGCATTTATCATTAGATTCTCCTAAGGAGTGCACAATGTAGATTCCTCACACATGCAGTTCACAGTAGGGTTTGCACTCCTATGAGAATCTAATGCTGCTCTTGATAGGAGACAGAGCTGAGGTGGTAATGCGAGTGATGGGGAGCGGCTGTAAATACAGATGGAGATTCGCTTGCTTGCCTGCTGCTCACCTCCTGCTGTGCCACCCAGTTCCTAACAGGCCACGGTCCAATACCAGTCTGGGGGGTGGGGATCCCTGTTCTAAGCTGTGCTCCACCATTAGCCTATAAACATGTTTGTATCTCTGCACCTTCACTAACATTGAATATTATCCATTTTAAATTTTCGTGAATCTTTTTTTGGAGGGGGTGGTGAAGATGAGGATGGTATCCCACTGTTTTAATTTGCATTGCACTGATTACTAGTAAAATTGTGCTTTTAAGATTTGTTTAATGGCCTTTTGTTTTTCTGTGAATTGTCTGATTATAACCTTTGCCTGTTTTTCTGTTTTGTTTTTGAGACAGAGTCTCACTCTGTCTTCCAGGCTGGGGTGCAGTGGCGTGAACCTCAGCTCACTGCAACCTCCGCCTCCCAGTTCAAGTGATTCCCGTGCCTCAGCCTCCCGAGTAGCTGGGGTTACAGGCAGGCGCCACCACACCTGGTTAGTGTTTGTGTTTTTAGTAGAGACAGGATTTCACCATGTTGGCCAGGCTGGTCTTGAACTCCTGACCTCAGGTGATCCGCTAGCCTTGGCCTCCCAAAGTGCTGGGATTACAGGTATGAACCACTGTGCCTGGCCCTTTCCCTGTTTTTCTGTTGGATTTCTTTTCTTCTTAGAATCATCTTAAATCCTCACTTTTCCTTGATTTTGGCCTCTGGAGGTCTACTCACTTAGCTTCATAATTATTTATTTGTTCTGTTTCTTTCTAACCTTACCACCACTGCCCCTTGGGCAGACTGTCAGCCTAAAATAACAACAGAGAAAGAGGCTCTCCAAAAAAAAAAGAGTCTATTTGGGAACGAATGGCAAGGGGTTTCAATGCAGGATATTTGTGCTGTTTTGGATCATTGGCATATCTGGTGATGGTAAGGCAAAGGGAAGCTTTTAAAGGCAAAACAAGGAAGGTTACATAAGTTGTTTTGAAGCACTTATCCTTGGCTACAAGGATCAATAACAAGAGTGGTATCTGGGGTTGAACAGTTACTGGATAGATGTCCTTGCAGGAGTATTCTTTGTGTAAGGTTGTGGTTTTCAGAGAGTCCTTGTAATAGTTTTTATCATAGGCATGTGTACATGAGAGCCCCTCCTCTATGGTCCTTTTTGTTAGGGTTTGGCATAAGTGACTCCATTTTGATTCTGACAACTTTTATAAGGCTTTCTTCTTGCCTGAACTGTTATGCTAGCCTTTTAACTGCCTCTAATCTTCACCCTTTCACACAACCGCTAGAAATGTGTATCTTATACAAAAACCTTACCATGTTATTCCCCTGTTTAAAACTCTTTTCAAGTTCCTGGTTATACTCAGGATGAAGTATAAGTTTTTCAGTATGGCCTGTTAGGTCCTGTGTGATCAGGTTCAGGGATGCCACTCCCTGCTTTGGATGTTACGTTCTTAAATTGCTTGTAATAGCTTGTAGATAACTTGTTTATTTTTAGAGCTCTGTTTTGACTCATGTTGGTTTTCCCTGGTTAACTCCTACTTTTTAAATATTCAAGTCAGACATTAAATCCTCTAAGATAATATCCCTAATTCCCCTTCTCCATTCTTCTACTTTTTTTTTTTTTTTTTTTTTTTTTTTTTGTGAGACAGTCTCCCTCTGTCGCCCAGGCTGCAGTGCAGTGTTGCAATTTCAGCTCACTGCAGCCTGCAACCTCCGCCCCCTGGGCTTAAGTGATTCTCCTGCCTCAGACTCCCAAGTAGCTGGGACTACAGGCACCTGCTACCATGCCCGGCTAATTTTTTTTGTAGTTTTAGTAGAGATGGGGTTTCGCCATGTTGACCAGGCTGGTCTTGAACCCCCGACCTCAAATGATCCACCCACTTTGGCCTCCCAAAGTGCTGGGATTACAGGTGTGAGCCACTGTGCCCAGCCCATTCCTATACTTCTGTAGCACCTTGTACATATCCCAGTCTTTGTATGTGTTAGATTACATTATTATTTTTACTGTCTGTCTTCCTGGACTGTGAGTTCCTTTTGAGCAGTTAGCATGTCTTTGTACTGTCAGCGCCTACATTAGTTTCTGGACACATACTTGTTTGTTAAAAGAATGAAGAAAGGATAAAAGAATACACGAAGATAAATACTTATGGAAGGAACAAATGGGCTTAGTTTTGGACATGTTGAGGTGTCTCTGGGAAATTTGAGTAGTGATGACTATCAGGCTGTTGAAAGTAAGTGGTTTAGAACTTAGGAACAAAGTTTGGCTTGGGCACATGGATTTGGAAATTTTTAGCATAAATAGTAGTGATAGAAGCTTTGAGCTTAAATGAGCTAGTCCAGAGAATATATAGAAGGAAGAGAGAGGAATGTCAAGGTGAGAGCCTTGAGAAATACCTACCTACCTTAGAGGGTGGGTAAAGGGATAGGTGCAACTCTAGAAATAGAGAAGGAAAACTAGAATAAGCCGGTGTCATTGAATCCAGTGGGGCAGAGTTGCAAGGATTAGGGAGTGGTTAATAGTCTCAAGTACAGCTCAGAATTACATAGTGGCTGGCCCATATCATGTACTTAAGGAAGGTCAGTTAAGAAGAAAGCTGATTTTTCACTCTTTGGTAGATAGAAAATCGTTAGTTACATTAGCAAGAGCTAAAGTCCAGGTGAAAAGTGTCCTCAGACCTAATTTATAATTTTGGGGCAGAATATATGGAGATCATTCCTGATGGCTTCAATTTACTATTTCTATAAATAGACCTCAATGATGGGAGGATCACTTGAGTCTTGGAGGTTGAGGCTGCCATGAACCATGCTTTCGCTACTGCATGCTAACCTTTAGCCTAGGTGACAGAGTGAGACCCTGATTTAAAACAAAACAAAACAACAACAAAAAACAAAACCTCAAATTCCTATTTCTGCAAAATAGGAAACTGGCAAAGGCTGGAAGAAAATTCATACATACTGGTTGGGGAGAAAGTCAGTTAAGAACATAAACATATAGTGAGGCTACATCATTTATCTTAAGGAGAATGGTTAAGATTTGGAACAGCTGCCTATGGGATGAGCGAGGGAATGGTCTAGGGACACATGACAGTATTTTGGAGGGCTTAGCTGAGGATGAACGGTAAAAATGTGTGTCACTACATGTAATAAGCATTGTGGGAGGGACTTCGCTGCAGCAGTGCTCAGCAGCTGTATTAGTCTATTTTCACGCTGCTGATAAAGACATGCCTAAGACTGGGGAGAAAAAGAAGTTTAATTGGACTTACAGTTCCACATGGTTGAGGAGGCCTCAGAATCATGGTGGGAGGCAAAAGGCACTTCTTACGTGGTGGCAGCAAGAGAAAATGAGGAAGAAGCAAAAGCAGAAACCCCTGATAAACCCGTCAGATCTTGTGGGACTTATTCACTATCACGAGAATAGCATGGGAAAGACCAGTCCCCATGATTCAATTACCTCCCCCTGAGTCCCTCCCACAACACGTGGGAATTCTGGGAGATACAATTCAAGTTAAGATTTGGTTGGGGACACAGCCAAACCATATCAGCAGCTGAGTATAAATAGGCGAAGTGGATGGTGATATTGAACTAAGGTTTGGAGATAACAGGGCAAGGACAAGGGAATAAGTTGGTTTTGGGTGCTGAGAAGAAAGTAGTGAAATGATGCTTTATAACCTGGATATGAGTGCTGCTTCACATCCTACAGTGCACAGAATGCACACACACACACACACACACACACACACACACACACACACGTGCACGCCCATTCTGGCTGCAAACGTCATTAGTGCCAAGGCTGGGAAACCCTAACCTGTATTAATCCCCTGGTGAGCTCATCTAATTTCCTGGCTTTAAATACAGTTTATATGCAGATGATTTTCAAATTTGTATTTCCACCCCAGACTTCTTACTCCCAACTCAGATTTGTATATCCAGCTACCTACTCAACATCTCCACTTGGATGTCTGATGAACATCTCAAACTGCCCCACCTGTTAACCTCCCTATCTCAGGGAGGGGAAACTATCCTTCTAGTTGCTCAGGCCTCAAACCTTGGTAATTATTTCTTTCACACCCTACATCCGGTCCATAAGGAAATCCTATTGACTGTACCTTCAGAATACAGTGAACGTTCCATATCCTTGGGTTCTGCATCCATGGGTTCAACCAACTGCAGATTGAAAATATTAAAAAAAAAAAACCCCAAAATACAGTAAAAAATAGTATAAGTGAAAAAACAATATAGTAAAATAGCTATTTACATACCATTTACATTCTATTAGGCATCATAAGTAATCAAAAGATTACTTAAATTATTTATAATCTAGAGATTATTTAAAATATATGGGGGATGTATATAGGCTATATGCAAATACTGTGCCATTTTATATCAGGGACTTGAGTGTCTTTGGATTTTGGTATCCTCAGTGGATCCTGGAACCAGTCCTGTGTGAATACTGAGGGACAAATGTATATCCAAAATCCACCCACTTCTTGCCATCTCTATTGTTATCACTTTGATACAAGCTGTCTTTTTAAATCTCAGTTGGATTGCTATAGTAGCTTCTCACTGGTCTCTGCATTTATAACTTTACAGGCTATCATCAGCACAGAAACCAGAGTATTCCTTTTAAAATATAAATCACGGCCGGGCATGGTGCCTCACGCCTGTAATCCCAGCACATTGGGAGGCCGAGACAGGCAGATCACTTGAGGTCAGGAGTTCAAGACCAGCCTGGCCAACGGGGTGAAACCCTGTCTCTACTAAAAATTGAAAAATTAGCTGGGCGTTGTGGTTGCACCAGCTACTCTGATGGCTGAAACAGGAGAATTGCTTGAACCCAAGAAGTGGGGGTTGCAGTGAGCTAAGATTGCGACACTATACTCCAGTCTGGGCAACAAGAGTGAGACTCAGTCTCAAAAACAAAACAAGCAAACAAAAAACCCACATAAGTCAAATTATATCACTCCTCTGTTCAGACTCTTCCAGGGGTTTCCTGTTTTATTCAGAGTAAAAGAATCCTTACAGTGACCTATAAAACTATGTATGATATGACCCCTCATTATCTGTCTGAACTCATTTCTTTCTGCTCTCCTACTTACATATTACATTTTACCCACACTCACTTCCTTGGTATTCTTTGAACATTTCAGACACAGCTCCTGCTTTAGGGCCTTGACTCTGGCCATTTCCCTCCTTCAGATTTCTGCTCACATGTCACCTTCTATATGAGACTTGTTTTAATTTCCCTATTTAAAGTTGTATAACCCCTCCTTCTACATTGCTCTCTGGATTTCTCTTATTGTGCTGTTCTTTCTCTCTCTCTCTCTCTCTCTCGCTCTCTCGCTCTCTCTCTGTCTCTGCATAGCATTTATCATTTCTAATGTATGTGTTTTACTTTTTAAATTATGTGTATTGTTTCTCCTCACTAGCATGTAAGTGCTGTGAAGGAGGGATTTTGTTTTTTTTGCTTGTTAATATATCCCAAGAACCTTCAGTAGTGTCTGGAATATAGTAGATACTAAGTAAATATTTGTAAATGAATAAATGAAGGTTAAAGGACTAAAATTCTGGTGAGGTCAAATAAGTAGTTGATTAAAAATAAGGAGATAGAAGTTCATGTATTAGTTTGTGGTCAGAGGTAGGAACTGGGTATATCGCAGTAAACAAAGCATAAAATATGCCCCTTATGGAGCTTACTTTCTACTTGGGGAAATGTTTAATAGATCATGCTAAATAACTAAAGTATATCTTATGTTTTATACTCTTACATGCTTAGAAGAGAGGTTGACATTTTAGATAGGTTGGCCAGGAAGGTCTGAGAAGGTACCTTTTGCGTGACAATCTGAAGGAAGGAAGACAGTGAGCCATGAGGCTGCAAGAGTAGGATTATTCCCCAGGCAGAGGAGTAATGCAGAGAATGCTGAGACTGGTTTCGGATTTTGTGGGACATGGGAAGAAATAGCCTTTAAAGAGAACCATATTGTAGGTAATCAAGAAGGGAGGTTAGAAGCTGGTTGTGGTGGCACGTTCCTGTAGTCCCAGCTACTTGGAAGGCTGAGGCGGGAGGATTGCTTGAGCCCAGGAGATTTGAGTCCAGCGGCAACATAGTGAAGAGACCCTGTCTTTTATTTAAAAAAAAAGGGCCAAGCGCAGTGGCTCACATCTGTAATCCCAGCACTTTGGGAGGCCGAGGTGGGTGGATCACCTGAGGTCAGGAGTTCGAGACCAGCCTCGACATGGCAAAACCCTATCTCTACTAAAAATACAAAAATTAGCCGGACATGGTGGC
>NC_045456.1:5213138-5215197 GCF_002776525.5 Piliocolobus tephrosceles
ACGCGCCTGTAATCCCAGCTACTCGGGAGGCTGAGGCAGGAGAATTGCTTGAACCCAGGAGGTGGAGGTTGCAGTGAGCCGAGGTTGTGCCGCTGCACTCCAGCCTGGGCAACAGAGCGAGACTCTGTCTCAAAAAAAGAAAAATAAAAAAAAAAGAAGGAGGTAGTTAAAAGAGCATTCTTTGTTAGCCATCTTCTAGAATAGAACCATTTTTGTCTCACCATAAAAGAAAAGAGAATTCCTTGTTTATTTTAGCTATTGCTTTTGCAAATTATATTTTTGTGTTCAGGAAGTTATTAAAGAACTGGTGATGATGACAAACCAAATACTTTAAAAGCATTTCACTTAACATAATGACCTCCAGTTCCATCCATGTTGCTGCATTGACAGGATTTCATTTTTATGGTTAAATAATTTTCCACTGTGTATATATGTCACATTTTCTTTATTCACCTGTTGATGGACACTTGGTTTTTTTGTTTTCTTTCCAACTTTTATTTTAGGTACATGGGGTACATGTGCAGGTTTGTGATATGGATAGATTGTGTATTGAGGGGGTTTGGGGCACAGATTATCTTATCACCCCGTTAATAAGCATAGTACCCAATAGGTAGTTTTTTGATCCTCACCCTCCTCCTACCTTCCACCCTCAAGTAGGCCCTGTTGTTTGTTGTTCACCTCTTTGTGTCCATGTGTACTCACTGTTTAGCTCCCACTTATAAGTGAGAACATGCAGCATTTGGTTTTCTGCTCCTTTAGGGTAATGGCCTCCAGCTCTCCATCTGTGTTACAGAGGACGTGATCTCGTCCTTTTTTATGGCTGCGTTATATTCCATGGTATATATGTACCAAATTTTCTTTATGCAGCCCACCATTGATGGACATCAAGGTTGATTCCACGTCTTTACCATTGTAAATAGTGCTGTGATGAACATACGTGAACATGTGTCTATGGTAGAACGATTTATTTCCCTTTGGGTATATACCCAGTAATGGGATTGCTGGGTCGAATGGTAGTTCTGTTTTAAGTTCTTTGAGAAATCTCCAAACTGCTTTCCTCAGTAGCTGAACTAATTTACATTCCCACCAGCGGTGTATAAGCATTTTCTTTTCTCTGCAACCTCACCAGGATCTGCTGTTTTTTGACTTATTAATAATGGCCATTCTGACTGGTGTGAGATGGTATCTCATTGTGGGTTCTTTTTTTTTTTTTTTTTTTGAGGTGGAGTCTCATTCTGTCTCCAAGGCTGGAGTGCAATGGCCCAATTTTGGCTCACTGCATCCTCTCCTCCCGGACTCACTGTCTCTCGGGTTCAAGAGATTCTCATGCCTCAGCCTCTCGAGTAGCTGGGACTAGCCCCCAAGCCCGGATAATTTTTTGTATTTTTGGTAGAGACAGGGTTTCACCATGTTGACCAGGCTGGTCTTGAACTCCTGACCTCAGGTTATCCACCCACCTCAGCCTCCCAAAGTGAGGCTGATTACAGGCATGAGCCACTGCACCTAACCATCTCATTGTGGTTTTGATTTGCATTTCTCTAATGATTAGTGATACTGAGCATTTTTTCATATGCTTGTTAGCCACTTGTACATCTTCTTTTGAGAAGTTCTGTTCATGGGTGGACACTTTTGATTCCATATCTGGCTATTGTGAATAGTATTGCAGTAAACATGGGAGTGCAGATGTCTCTTCAATATACTAATTTCCTTTCTTTTGGATATGTACCCCCAGAAGTGGGATTGCTGGGTCATTTGGTAGTTTTATTTTTTTCTCTGCTTTCTCACCAACATTTGTTTTTTTTGGTCTTTTTGATAATAGCCATTCTAACTGGGGTGAGATGGCATCTCATTGTGGTTTTGATTTGCATCTGTTGGCTGTTTCTGTGTCTTCTTTTGAGAAATGTCTGTTCAGGTCTTTTGCCCATTTTAAAATCAGGTATTTGTTTTTGCTATTGAGTTGTTTGAGTTCCCTATATATTCTGGTTATTAATCCCTTGTGATGGATAGTTTGCCAATATTTTCTTTCTCCCTTTTTGTAGGTTGTCCTTCCCTCCCTCCC
>NC_045456.1:5215297-5217581 GCF_002776525.5 Piliocolobus tephrosceles
TTTTGAGATGAGTCTCGCTCTGTCACCCAGGCTGGAGTGCAATGGCACCATCTTGGCTCACTGCAACCTCCGCCTCCTGGGTTCAAGCGATTCTCCTGCCTTAGCCTCCTGAGTAGCTGGGATTACAGGTGTGCATCACCACACCTGGCTAATTTTTGTATTTTTAGTAGAGACTGGGTTCCACCATGTTGGTCAGGCTGGTCTCAACCTCCTGACCTCATGATCCACCCACCTCGGCCTCCCAAAGTTCTGGGATTACAGGCATGAGCCAATTTGTATACTTTTTGTAGAGATAGGGTTTCGCTATGTTGCCCCGGTGGTCTCTAACTCCTGGGCTCAAATGATTTGCCCACCTCGGCATTCCAAAGTTCTGGGATTACAGGCGTGAGCCACCATGCCCAGCCTAGGTTATATATTTGAATCTTAAAATTAGTTCTATTGCATTGCTTATTCCAGTCTTTTAATTGTTTTGTTGCAGAAAATATACATTGCAATTTGAACTTAATTTGCTTTGCTACAGGAAGTCTCAGTCTGTTATATGACAGTGTAAGTTCCTGGGATCCTTATGTGTGTGTTGAATGTTTTCTGCATTCTGTGAGCATCTAGCACAAGCTTGTCAACTGCCATGTTTATTTTTTGTTAAATGCAGCTCACCTCCCCACTTTTTTCTTCTCATACATGGTAACAGGCAGTTAACCATTAGCCCTTTCATGTAACTCTGCTTCTTACTTATCAGCTATTTATCAAATACTTTGATCTTTAATCATCTACCTTTTGACTTGCTGGCTTTCAGGGTGGGTTTTTTTTTAAATTTATTTTTATTTTTAATTTTAATTTTTACTTTTTTTGAGGCAGGGTCTCACTCTGTTGCCCAGGCTGGAGTGCAGTGGCAAGAACACAGCTCACCACAGCCTGGATGACTTCCGGAGCTCAAGTGATTCTTCTGCCTCAGCCCACTAAGTAGCTGGGACTACAGCTGTGCTGCCACCATGCCCAGCTAATTTTCGTATTTTTTGTAGAGACAGGGTTTCGTCTTGTTGTCCAGGCTGGTGTCAAACTCCTGAGCTCAACCAATCCACCCGTCTTGGCCTCCCAAAGTGCTGAATTAGGGATTACAGGTTTGAGCCCAGGGTGGTTTTTACGAATCAAATTAAGATATGTAATTCAGCCTGGCATGGTAGCTCACACCTGTAATCTCAGCAGTTTGAGAGGCTGAGGTGGGAGGATTGCTTTAGGCCAGGAGTTCAAGACCAGCCTGGTCAACATAGCGAGGCCTTGTCTCTATAAAAATAAAATTAAAAAAAGAATATGTAATTAAAAGGACTTTGGAAGCTAATAATTAAGGAGCTTCCAGATTGTAAGAGTGTAAAGAGTAACAATGGAAAAATACAGGGTGATGAGGTGTGTTTTAAGGGGGCATTTGAAAAAGAAACCAACCTACCAGATATACTTTTTAAATTGGTGCGAGAATTAGTTGAGAGCTTATTTACTGTTTTCGGGTGATTCCTTGGTTCTTTCATTTAAAAAATTGCTCGCTGTTGGTTATTGTGCTGGAAATAATAATATGAATACCTGTTTTTAATAATCTCTTAGTCTTGTAGAGGAATGAACACATTTCTGTAGTGATATTACAATTGAAGATGAAAGTGGCTTGGTTGGAACTGGGCCTAGGAGTGGACAGGGGTTGGTCAGGGAAGCATTCAAGGAAGCTAGGAGAACTGGGCTTTAACCTGAGTGAGTTGTCCAGGCAGATGCTGGGGTAGGGTGCTCCAAGGAGGTGACTCCGAGACAGACTGCCTAGGTTTAAAATCCAGCTCTGATTGGGAAGTTGTGGTTTTTAATTGAATTTTGGGTAAGTGAAAGGGATTAATCTAGGGTAGTGGTTCTTAACCTCAAGTGCACCTTAGAATTTCCCTGATAATTAAAATATTGCTGCTTCCCAGGCCCCACCATAGACCAATTCAATTAGTATCGCTGGTAGTGTGGTCACAGGTGATTCTAATGTTCATTCGGGCAGAAAATCACCAGTCCAGGACTACTATTTTTTTGTTCTTTTTTTTTCTCTTTTAATTTGAGCAAGTGTCAGTAGAATAGGATTACTATTTCCAGTCTTTTGGCTTAGGTGACTGGATTGCTGTGATGGTGCCATTTAGTAGGATGAAAAGCAGATTGAAAGAAAATATGTTGCTTTTAACATAACACTTGGGCTTTTTAGCAGTCCTGTTAATATTTACATGCTTTAGCCTTTTTGTGACTAATACTTTTTAAAATACTGATTTCTGGA
>NC_045456.1:5217681-5222251 GCF_002776525.5 Piliocolobus tephrosceles
TTTTTTTTTTTTTTTTTTTTTTGAGACGGAGTCTCGCTCTGCCGCCCAGGCTGGAGTGCAGTGGCCCGATCTCAGCTCACTGCACGCTCTGCCTCCCGGGTTCACGCCATTCTCCTGCCTCAGCCTCCCGAGTAGCTGGGACTACAGGCGCCCGCCACGTCGTCCGACTAGTGTTTTGTATTTTTAGTAGAGACGGGGTTTCACCATGTTAGCCAGGATGGTCTCGATCTCCTAACCTCGTGATCCGCCCGTCTCGGCCTCCCAAAGTGCTGGGATTACAGGCTTGAGCCACCGCGCCCGGCCTAGAATTCTTATACTTTGGGTTTCTTTTAGGATATTATCTGATGTTGTTTCTTTTCTTTGGACTTACCATTTTTTGACACACCAGTTTACATATTCGTTAGGTTTGTCTGACTGCCTGTTGTAAAATTTCTTGTTGATTGCTTTTCCCTGTCCACAACCACTACTACCACCAGCACTAGAATGTAAGCTCCACCAGAGCAGGGATGTTTGATTTATTTGTTCATCAATGAATCTTAAATTCCTGCTACATAGTAGATAATACATATTTCTTGAATGAATGAATCCGGTTGGTTTTGTTTCTTTCCAGGTTCTTGACTCTGCTCTGGAGAAAATATGAGATGTTGGAGAGCAGAGTTTCAGATCTGTGAGAACTGTTGTCTTCCTGTATTAATTGATAATTAGATGTGGAGCTTAATTTTTGGTTGCTAAGGGTTGTGAGAGAATACGCAACTTTTCACTTCGAGCACATGGGTCTTAATACATCTTAACAATGAAATCTTTTTTTTTTTTTAATGTTTTGATAGGAACCACCAAAGCCCCCACTAAATAATTTTAAAGTGGGGATGAAACTAGAAGCTATTGACAAAAAGAACCCATATCTCATCTGTCCTGCGACCATTGGAGATGTTAAAGGGGACGAAGTTCATATCACATTCGATGGCTGGAGTGGCGCTTTTGATTACTGGTGCAAGTATGATTCTCGAGATATTTTCCCAGTTGGGTGGTGTCGCCTGACAGGAGATGTATTACAACCCCCAGGAACTAGTGGTAAGATAATAGTTAACTACATTTTCTTTTACTTTATTGAAGTTAGATGTAACTGTCGTTGGTGGCATTGTGGTTAACATTGGTGGTACTAGGACTTCATGCCCCAACTGGTGGCAGGCAGAACAAAGCACTGTCCAGGCTAGAGAACTGGAGATAAAGGAAAGCTATGATTAGAATTCTTGAGGTCACTGCAGCATCATAGTCTGAGTTCCAGTCCAACTGGAGAATATGGACAAAGCTAAAAGTCATGTTTGGACTATTGAGGTCTTGTTACTATAAGCAAGGGGGGTGGTACGCACTCAGCTCCTTTTATAGTTGATATTCAATAAAAAATTATGCATGGTATTCCATTGTTCATATCTCAAAGATATTTTTTAAAAGGTTGAGCTTAACAACTGTTATAAACATGTCTTACATGATTTTGGTCGTGTTTTTAAGTTAAATTGACACTTTGATAGCCTTAAGTTAAATCTACAGTGAAAAATTTTGACTCTGTGGAAGCCATCATAAATTAGTATGTTATTTTAGTCATGGTAATGTTTATTAGTTGTAACAGTGTTTCCTAAGCTGAGTACTATGATCTTCTAGATATTTTCTTTCAGAGAAAGAAATGTCAACATGTTGATGTTCCTTGGTGACTCTTTCAAGGGCTTAGATATGCCTAACCTGGTCTTCTATGATGGAGTAACTGCTGAGGCTTAAATGGGGTCTAAGCATAGAACCCAATCATTGGCCTAAGTTTAATATAAACTTAGTGGGATTCAATTAGCCAGATGTGGTGGCATGTGCCTGTAATCCTAGCTACTCAGGAGGCTGAGGCAGGAGAATCACTTGAACCTGGGAGGTGGAGGTTGCAGTGAGCCGAGATCACGCCACTGCACTCCAGCCTGGGCGACAAGAACGAAACTCTGTCTCAAATAAATAAATAAATAAAAAATAAGCTTAGTGGGATTGAATATAAACATACTTTAAAAACCTACCCTACTAAGTATATTTATTTTTATGAGGAGAAAAAGAAAGATAGATGTAGAAAATAAGTAGGCAAAGTGTGCAGAGGAGTGTAATGTCTAGGTAAGAGCTTGTAGCCATATTATTCTTGCAATGGCTATTAGGATCATCTGTAATTTGGGACTTTAACACATTCCATTATACTACAGTACTATGTACCACAGTGTCCTTTTTATTAGGTACATCTTTAACCAGTTTCCTGTTTCCATAAGTCTAGGAAGTAGATATTAATGGTTGATTTTGTAAAATTCAGTATGGTACAGATCTATGTGTATATGATATTAAGATAAATAAAACATAGTCTCTACCCTCAAGAAGTTTACCTGCTAATGGAAGAGGGATGCATGGAGGCATAGACTTGTAAAAAAGAGATATAGTATTAGCAATGCAAAAATAGAGATGTATGCTAGATGTGGAGGTGGCCCAAAGACTTCCAGTCTTGGCCGGAGGGAAAGGTGGTTGCATAAATAGGAAAGCATCACAAAAGGTGCATGATGTGAGTATTAGATGAGAAGCAGGAGTTTGCCAGGCAGAATGGAGATAAAGGTAGGATGGATACATAACAAAAGTACAAAATTCCAGTTTATCCTAAAAACTGACGAGTTCACTTTGGAACACAGTGAGTTTGGAACGTGTGGCTGAGAATGCTCTTGTCCTCCAGTATTTCTTCTCTCTCTTTTTCTTAGTATTACAATTGGCTACCTAACATACAGACTACATTTCCAGACTCCTGGCAGTATGGTATGGCCACGAGACTAAGTCCTGGTTGATGGAATAAAAGTACACATAGTGTGTACTTTTTCCAGAAAGTATATTATAGAGAGATGAGCATGTCCTTTCCTCTTCCTTCTTCCTGCTTTTATCCTGCTGTTACGAATGTGGTTTTGACTGGAGCTCCATCTTGGAGCATGAGATGGGGACCATATGCTAGACACTGTGCAGTGGGTGGAAAGCAGCCAGGAGCCAGAATCCCTGAGAACTTGGTGGAGCAGAGCTTTCATAATAGCCCATATTATCTGTTTTCAGACAATTGTTAGAAATAAACTTCTATGTTATATAAGTCGCTATTCTTTTAGGTTTTTCTATTACTGTTAGCTGAACTCAATCCTAACTGATTCAGGGTAACTTTGGGACATTCAGGTGCACATGTTCATTGGAGCTGCACATGCACATCTGGAGCCTAAAAAAGATAGATCTTGTTGACAAAGCAGGTTTGAGAGTCACCATGTTCACTCAAACAAATATTCTTTGTGCCAGGTGGGATTATAGGTGTCTGGGATGGGAGGGTGAGCAGTTTACTTATTTTGTTGATAGCAGCAAGTGGTGGAAGTTTTGAGTGTGTTTTAGTTTTGTGTGTATAACAAGTAGAGGTAGAAAAGGACCAGTTCAGAACCTTGTGGGTCAACATTTAAAGCAGTAATTATCACTCTTGAATTGCCTGGGGGAGCTTGTTAAAAGGCAATGCTCGGGAACTCACATCCAGGGGTTTGAATCCCTGGGTTCCGAGTAGGGCTCAGTTGTTTCCAGTGCACATGGTTTGAGGCCTGAACTTTGAGAAGCACAAAAATAAGGAATAGGTAGTAGAAGTCAATCTAGGACACTGGAAAAAAAGTGTACATAAATGTAGGAGATCACTAGGTTGGTTTCCATGGCAACAGGAGAGAAAAGATTTTAAGGAGAAAGTACTCAACATTATCAAAGGCAGTGTAAAAGTCAAGCAAGAGGAGAACTCGTTAGTGGTCTTAGTAAAACTATGGTTACTTGGCTTCTTTAAAAAGCTAGGTTTAGAGAGTCAAGGAGTAAATAGGAAATGCACAGTGTTAAAAAAAAAAAAAAGAAAAAGTGGCTTCCCAATACTTTGTGAGATCTGCCTTCTCTGTCTTTACCCCAGTTGACATTCACTTTGAGTGAACTTTAGAAATCGTACCTCACTTTATGTCCCTTTACCCTCTATTATATATAATTGTCTTCAATATTGAGAACCACATTAGTGTTATAATTTTTGCTTCCACCATCAAACATAACTTAGAAAACTCAAGAGAAGGAAAGTCTGTTGTATTTATTTATATTTTTACCCTTTAAATTGTTCTTTCTTAATTCCTGATTTTCAAGATTTTCTTATGTTATCATTTTCTTCCTGTTTAGAGAACTTCTTTTAACCATGCTTTTAGGGTTGGGTGGCAACAAATTCTCTGTTTTTTGAAGACAGGGTTTTGCTGTGACACCCAGGCTGGAGTTCAGTGATGCAGTCACGGCTCACTGCAGCTTAACTTTCCAGATGCAAGCAAGTGATCCTCCTGCCTCAGCCTCCCGAGTAGCTGGAACTACAGGCGCCCGCCACCTCGCCCGGCTAGTTTTTTGTATTTTTTAGTAGAGACGGGGTTTCACAGTGTTAGCCAGGATGGTCTCGATCTCCTGACCTCGTGATCCGCCCGTCTCGGCCTCCCAAAGTGCTGGGATTACAGGCTTGAGCCACCGCGCCCGGCCCCTG
>NC_045456.1:5222351-5224052 GCF_002776525.5 Piliocolobus tephrosceles
CTTTTCTTTTTTTTTTTTTTTTGAGACTGAGTCTTGCTCTGTCGCCAGGCTGGAGAGCAGTGGTATGATCTCGGCTCAGTGCAACCTCCGCCTCTTGGGTCCAAGTCATTCTACTGCCTCAACCTCCCAAGTAGCTGGGACTACAGGCACCCACCATCACGCCCAGTTAGTTTTTGTAATTTTAGTAAAGACAGGGTTTCACCATATTGGTCAGGCTGCTCTCGAACTCCTGACCTCAGGTGAACCATCCGCCTCGGTCTCCCAAAGTGCTAAGATTACAGGTGTGAGCCACCGTGCCTGGTCAATAATTCTTTTCTTTTTGCACTTGAAAAGTATTCTGCAACTTCCATCTGGCTTCTATGGTTTCTGATGAGAAATTTACGGTTATTCAGATTATTTTTCCTTACAGCCTTCATATAATTATAGATTTGTTTTTTCTTGTAGTTCTTTCAATTTTGCTTTCTGCTTTATCTATTTTGTGGCTATATTACCAAGTGTGTACCAATTTTGAATTGTTATAACTTCCTGGTGGACTGAACCTTCCACAGTAACCTGATTTATTTGTGGTTTTTCTCCTGTTGCTGGGTCTAACCACCTAATGAATTTTTTTTTTTTTTTTTTTTTGAGACGGAGTCTTGCTCCGTTGCCCAGGCTGGAGTGCAGTGGTGTGAACTTGGCTCACTGCAACCTCTGTCTCCTGGGTTCAATAGATTTTCCTGCCTCAGCCTTCTGAGTAGCTGGGATTATAGGCACCTGCCACAACACCTGGCTACTTTTTATATTTTTATTAAAGACAGGATTTCCCCATGTTGGTCAGGCTGGTCTTGAACTCCTGACCTCAGGTGATCCACCCGCCTTGGCCTCCCAGAGTGCTGGGATTACCGGTGTGAGCCACCATGCCTGGCTGATCTCCTTTTTTTAACCTTAACATCTACTTTATCTGATGACCAGATTTTGTGTGGATGATGTTCTTGTTACCTTTTTCTGACTAATACTCAAACTTATTTTTTTTTTTTTTTTGGAGACAGGGTCTCACTTTGTCACCCAGGCTGGAGTGCAATGGCGTGATCTCGGCTCAGTAAAGCCTTGACTTCCTGGGCTCAAGTGATCCTCCTGTCTCAGCTCCCCAAGAAGCTGGGACTACAGGTGCGCACCACCTCACCTGGCTAATTTTTGTATTTTTAGTAGAGACCGGGTTTTACCACGTTACCAGAGCTGGTCTCGACCTCCTAGACACAAGCAGTCTGCCTGCCTCGGTCTCCCAAAGTGCTGGGATTACACGCATGAGCCACCACGCCTGGCCAAGAAGTTACCATACTATTTTCCATAATGGCTGTACTAATTTACATTCCCACCAACGGTGTATGAGAGTTCCCTTTTCTGGCTAGGCATAGTGGCTCACCCTCTAATCTCTACACTTTGGGAGGCCGAGGTGGGAGGATTGTTTGAAGCCAGGAGTTTGAGACCAGCCTGGGCAACACAGTGAGACTCTGTCTCTACAAAAAAATAAAAAAATAAACTGGGCATGGTGATACGTGCCTATAGTCCTAGCTGCTGGCGAGGCTGAGGTGGGAGGATTGCTTGAGCCCTGGGCCTCATTAGCCCAGTGAGCTATATTCATGTCACTGCACTATAGCCTGGGCAACAGAGCAAGACCTTGTCTCTATTTAAAAAAAGAAAAAGAAAAAGAAAAAAAAAGAG
>NC_045456.1:5224152-5240734 GCF_002776525.5 Piliocolobus tephrosceles
AGGAGAGAGGCTCCGTGGGCGTGGGACCCTCCTGGCCAGGTGTGGGATACAATCTCCGGTGTGCCGGTGTTACAGCGCAGTATTGGGGTGGGAGTTACCCGATTTTCCAGGTGTTGTGTGTCTCAGTTCCCCTGGCTAGGAAAAGGGACTCCCTTCCCCCTCGCGCTTCCCAGGTGAGGCGATGCCTCGCCCTGCTTCAGCTCTCGCTGGTCGGGCTGCAGCAGCTGACCAGCACCGATTATCCGGCACTCCCGAGTGAGATGACCCCAGTACCTCAGTTGAAAATGCAGAAATCGCCGGTCTTCTGTGTCGCTCGCGCTGGGAGATGGAGACTGAAGCTGTTCCTATTCGGCCATCTTGCTCCGCCCCCCGACTCTCTCTCTTTAAAATGGTAGAGGAAAGTACTTTCAAGCTTGCCTGAGGTGAGGTCTGAGAAGTTGAGCTTTCTGCAGTGGTCTCAGTGGAACCTTTGACTGGAGCATTTGAAGGACGCCTTTCGTGTTTGCTTTCTGGGCATTGAAACATCAGGATACGGAATCCAGAAGGGTCACCAGAGCCTGGCCCTCTGCAATCTGGACTCAAGGCTGCAGACTTGCTGTTGAACTGGGCTGGGCAGGATAGCAGAGTGGGCACCAGGGCCCACCCTCCTGGGGCCCTGAAAGGGTGGGATGGTGTGTACTGGTCCCCTCACCATCCATCCGGATGCAGTGTGGGAGGAGGACATCCATCCGAATGCCACATGGGATTTGCTTCACTACCAGGAGGGAGGTGAGTGAGAGGTGGTCCTGGAGTCGTGCACCTCGCAGAGATCAGCGTCGGCTGATGGTGTCAGAGGAGGCGACAGCCCAGGTTGTGCCTCACTAGGAGGCTGCCTCCAGCTAGAGGTGCTGCTGCCTTTTACCACTCCTGGGGCACACCCGAGGCCCCACTTCCCGGACCTCTTCCCAGGGATCTCAGTGCTAGACTCAGCCTGGGAGACAGGCTGAAATTCTCCGGCAAATTTTACTCTACCAAGGCCACCCTTTTGTAGGTAACCACCAGGCACATGGGCATCTCTGGGCTCAGGCTGGGCATCAGGCGTCCTAAGAGTTCCCCTGGTGATCCTGGGATGTAGCTGGGGTGGGGAACCCGGTGTCTGGCAGAGTGACCAATACCGGCTGTGTCATGGGAGCACCCCTGGCCCGCCCTCCCTGCTCACTTGAGGGCAGTGGCTGCCAGGCTAGGCCTGTGCTCCCACCACCCCTTCTGTCCCCCAGCTCCCCTGAGTTGCATTCCAAGATCCCCAACATTCTCCTGCTCTGTTCCTATCGTCCCCAGAAATGTCGAGGTCACTGCTTCAGCTCCACACCCTGCAGTGTGCTGTGTCCCCAGCTTTCATTTTAGCCTGTCACTAAGGCTACCAAGTCCCAGGCCAGTGAGCTTCTCTCTCCCTGGCTTTGCTGGGACACAGTTTCCCATTAATGAAGGGTGAGGTGGTTCTTTTCCGAAAATCTGGACCCTTCAGGATTTTCAGTCTGGGCCCTCCCCAGAGATGTCCCAAGAGGCTCACAGAGGAGGCGGATCTGCTAGGCGGTGCTGGTGCCAGGACCACTCTGGAGGGAAGATCCCTGAGGTTGTTGCTGTAGTCTGCCAGCAGAGGGCGCTGTATCCCAGCGCAGATGAAGTGGGTAAGAGGGTGGTTTCTTCCCAGCAGGTGGGTAGAGGAGCCGAGCTGTTCTGACTTTTTGAATTCCTTTGCTGCAAAAAAAATCCTCTTCCCGTGGTGGAGAGGTCAGCAGCTCTTAAATGGCATGAACAAGAGATTCTTTTTCTATGCTCACCTCAGAAACCCTTTTCTGTAGTTATTTCAAATACACTTGCCCCCAATTTATACAGCAGATGTGTTCTTCAGAAGTTGCCCACGTGCTAGATCGTGTCTCAGGTGCACTCAAGAAATCTCCCTCATTCAAAAAAGAAACTGATGTTATCTCTTGTAAAGCAAACTTCAGATTTCTCATTCAAATAACAATTCATCCACTCTAAGGCATCAGATTCTTGTAAGAAGAGTTTCATAAGGGGGTTCAGCTGTATAATTTACTTCTGTGGAAGCCTCAACCCCTCCGCTCACCAGGTTGCAGACTTCTAACGCTGCATAGCCTCTTGGTGTCACTACAGAGCTGCCCCCCAGGGCATGGCTTTCCATGGACCCTGTGATTGGACTGTGGCCTCTGGATAGGGGTCCCTGGGTGGGGGCGCCTGAAAGTCCCATCCTCACCTAGCGCCTATTCACTGCAAGCAAGGAAGGGAACCCTGGCCTGTGTATACCTCCTACTCACGGGCCCTGGGCGCTTGCATTACCTCATCAATCCCCTTGAGAAAGGCAGCTGAGTTGTGGTTTTACTGACGAGGAATCCAAAGCAGGGTGAGGTCTAAGAACACATGCCACTTTGATTCCAGGCCAATTTCGCCTTCAGGCTTCTTCCTCTCAGCCTGTGTCACTTTTTCTCCTATTGTAGCGAGTTCATTTTCTTGCTGATAGCCAAGCGATCAACCCTTTCCTCAGGCCAATGGGAAGGAAATCAAAATGTCATTTACATTAGTTCAAATATTAGTCAGTAGTCTGGAAGCAGGCATGAAAGTGCCTGGCTGGAAACCCACTTTTATGGAACAAAGTGGAATCTAAAACTCTGCTTACTGGAATTAAAGGCTTTTTAAAATCTAGAATTGTGCTGACCTTCCTCCCTATTATTATCTGTAAACAAGATATAATACAAATATATTTATTTATCATTATTTGTATCATTTATATCCCTTGCTCATGCTTACTGTGTGCTCATTTACTGAGTACCCTGTCCTTGGTACCCCAAATGCACAAACTCAGATACTTGAAGATATTTTATTATTTTCATTTCACAGTTGAGAAAATGGAAGCAGATAAGTTAATTGACTTGCCCAAAGCCTCATAGCTAGAAAGGAGCAGAGCTGGGAATTGTATCCAGACTTTATGGCTTTAACACTGGCACTCAACTTTTACTCAGGGTCTCCATCCATCCCCCTGCTTAGGTGTAGTGACAGGCACTCATTCTACTTCTGATGCGGAAACCTCTTGTGCTTGTTTATTTCCCATATTTCAAGAAAGAGAAATGCATGGATCTCTAAGAGAATTTAAAGGTTGTGTTCAGCCAGTTGAAAGATTTATAATAGTCTCATTCCATTATGATCCGGTGGGATACATAAGATAATGAATTGGGGCGTAGAAAGAAAATATTGAACCTATTTATGTTTGTTTCATTTTTTCCAACATTTCTATTTTTGCACTTATTTTATAATGTACATATTGGCTTGGTAGTCCATGCATGTCGTTTATAAAGAAATCCACAAACTCTGGGGAGGTGAATGCTCAAACGTTTTCTTTGTATACCAGTGATGAGATGCTAACTATTGCTTGCTTTATGTTTTACGTATATTTTTATAAGAGTGTAGAAACCACTTTTGAAGAATCCATCTTGTTTTGAAAACAGAGTAAGTCATACGGTTTAAAGGAATCAAGTAGCTCATGTTCTTTTGCAAAGTCAATTATAGATTCCAGATATTTCTGTTTCGTATGTTTGAGTTTCCATATATTGTACTGGTTTGGCTAAGAAGGACACACTTGCACTTTCCACATAGGTTCGGTGCAGTCCACACACATTTATTGAGGGTCCCCTACACGTCAAGCACTGTGTTAGGTGTATGAGATACAATGCCAATGACCTTGGCCCTAGAGGAGTATGTGACATAGTGGGATAGACAGAGTCATACTTTCAATTGAATGAGATGGATGAGATGATATACAGATGTGTGCACATGTTGCTATGGGAGGGCAAGAGGGGCTCTTAGCCTATGCCAGAGCTGTCGTGGAAAGCTTTCTGGAGGAGGTGTTGTTTTGAAATGAATCCTGAAGGATTAGTCAGAGTAAGAAGATGGCGAAGGTCAAGTGCAGTGGTTGATGCCTATAATCCCAGCTATTTGGGAAGGTGAGGTGGGAGGATCGCTTGTGGCCAAAAGTTTGAGACCAGTCTGGGCAACAAAGAGAAACCCCCATCTCCAAACAAAAAACAAAAAAACAAAAACAAAAAAGACCCAAGAAGGTGGGGAGGGAGTGTCAAGAGGAGGACACTCAAGGGTGGAACCTCACAGGCAGGGCTGGGAACTGCTAGCCTTCCTGTATCCCTGGAGCTTACACATAGGGTGAAGCAGGGAATTCTAGCCACAGTGCTGGGCTGGCCCTGACCTCAGGAGGCCTGCTGACATGTGAGGCCACGGGGTGCGAGGAGGTATCCAACACCACAGGCTTTTATGCAGCAGAACGACATGGTGAGTCTTGCCTACTACCAAAACGATCCCGTGGCAGTATAGAGGAGAGAATCAGGCAAGCTAAAGATGGGTGCATGGCGCCCATCCAATTTGGACACCATTGTAAGAGTCTAGGCAGAGGATGATGTGGGCAGGCTCAAGAACAGTAGTATGGAGGAAAAGAATGACGGATTTGAGAAAGACTGGGGAGGCAAAGTCAAGAAGACAGGTATCTGGGAGGTGAAGGTGAGGGAGAAGTCATGAAGAACAGCTCCACATTTCTTGCTTGGAGAACCAGGAAGCAGGCAGCAGCAGAGGCAGAGGGTATTCATTGGATTTGAGGAGGGGGTGAGGATGGGCAATGCTGAGTCTGGTTCTAGGATAATGAGAATGAGACACCAGCCTATGAATATGGCAGGTTGGTGAGGGGGAGAGAAAGAGAAAGAGGCAGAGAGAAAGAGAGAGAGGAAGAGAGGGAGGGAGAGAATGAAAGAAAGAGAGAAACAGAGAGGGGGAGAGAGAAGTCAGGGTTGAAGATAGAGATAAGTAAACAAAATAAAAATGTTGGAGACAACTATGAGAATGTCATCCTAGGAAAGCACAGGGAATGAGAACTGTGGGCTGGGAACAGAGTCTATGAGAGAGAAAGAGAGGGAAGAGGTGGAGCGTCAGCATCGTTATCTGCAGAGGTCAAAATGAAGAGACAGTCAGAGAGATCGGAGCATGGGGAGAGAGGTGTGCCAGGAAAGATAAGGAGGATGAGGGGGATGAAAGTGCTTTGTGCCTCCATGCCTTCACACCTGTACCTCCCAGAGGTCAGGGAAATGAGGCCTGGGAAACAACCAGGGCTCCCTGGGGAGTTCTTGCCATTTATAAAATTAAGCAGAAGCAGCACTTTGGGGAGTGGTTAAAAAAAAAAAAAAGAAAAAAAGAAAAAGGGAAGAAAGAGAAGGGAGGGTAAGAGGGAGGGAGGAAGGAAGGAAAACTTCAGTAAAACAATTACAATTTTAATTATTTGAAAATTTGTGATTGCTCAAATGGGCTCTGCTGGATTTTAACCCTGATGGTCACAACAAAGGAAGGGTCTAAAGAGTAAATACATGGGACAGGGGACCATACCCCACATGTCTAAATCATGGTGTTCCATTCATCTGGTGCTTGCACAAGTCACCCTTGACTAGGATCCAAAATAGGGCCCAACCAAAAAGGCCTGACAGTGGCCAAGCTTGGGATGGAGCCAATATGGCCAAAAAATGATACGTATGAAAGCAGAGAAGGTGCTCCAGGTTTCAATTCAATAAGCTACTCCTACTACGCGCTATGGACCAAAAGCTGTGCCTGCTGTTAGGGAGCTTCTCACCCAAGGGACAGAGACTGGCTCAATAAAGTGGGAGAGGCTTTTCTAGCCTGTTCCTCCCCTGCAGGGGGTCTCAGGGAAGCATGGGGAGGAGAGGAGCTGGGGATGGTCTCCCTAGCAGTGACACTGGGGTTGGGCCTTGCAGACTGGGGAAGGAAGAAGCACTTGCCAGGGAACAGGGGACAATTTCACGCTATGGGTCAGTTTCTGGATGAGAGCCAGTTGGCCAGTGATGGTGATCAAATCATGCCTTGTTGTTGTGGAAGCTGAGAAGGGACAGGATTGGAAAAGATTTAAAAAACAAACCAATAAAAAGGCAAAGAAGGAAGGCACTCATGTGGAGTTGGCACTGGGGACAGGAGAGCCAATACCAGCTAGAGACAAACAGCCCCTTCCCTGGACAGCCTGGAGGGCATCGTGTCATCCCAGCCCTGGCCAGTCGCCCCTGCTCATAACAATGACCGAGTCAAGGAAAGGTTTCCTTTGCCAAGATGCTTAATGCATTTTGAAAAGTTTCCCATTGAAAACACTTCCAATAAAAGGATTCAGAGCTTGAAGAAGTGGCCTTCCATTATCTTGCTCTCACACTGCCTGTTGAGTGGTATTCCCCAGCCACACAAAGAAAACAGGCTATTCTCCTCCACGCTCAAGTACCTTAGGAGCACCCATTCACTTACAATAGTTGAGATCCTCTTTACCAATAATGTTATCCATGTGTTAACACGATTTCCCCAAGGACTTCTACCAGGCAAGACCTTGTTAGCTGCTTTCCATCTGTGCCTGAAATCACAAAGCCTCATTAAAAAACCATCAGTTGTTAATAAAAAATGGTTAACTCTGTATGCTGGCCCTACCACCCTGAAGACTGAATTCCTGAGCGCATTTGTCATTCCAATGATCTCCATTGCTATGGTGTCCACTTTGGGGACTGACACCTGCTGACATCCTGTAATCAGAGACCAAGTCTTTGTTTTGTGGGGACAGTGCTTGAATGCTTGACTGTTACTCTGGGCCTAGATCTCCCTTCAGTGGAAGGGAAGGATGGTCAGGAGTCTGGTCTCCTCCTTCTAAGCCTATAGGTCATTAGATCACATGTGCCCTAAGTGTCCTCTCTGCTCCTGGATAAGGTGTAAAGCAATATAGTGGAAGGCACATTGCCCTGCTCTCCAGAGCCCCGATGGGGAGGTGCTGGGGGAGGGAGGGGGAGATGGCATAAAATTGCAATGCTTGAAGGCCCTACAGGGTGAGGCACCAGACAGGTGGGACTCCAGGCCAGAGTGGCTATGATGTTTCTTTTTACACCCTAGTCTGCTTCAAGAGAGTTTAAGTTAAGAAGCCTATGGCCTAACAGAGTTTGAACCCTGACAGAGAAATAGTGAGGACCAAACTGAGGGCCTGGGAAGGTCTGTTCAGTGGAAACCACTTAGGGGAGGAGATTCCAGATTCCAGGAAACGAGCCATGGAGGATGACATTCCAAGCAAAGTTGTGACAGCCAAGAAAATGTGGGAAATGGGAGGTATTAATGGGCATATAATCAATCAAAGATGGTGGGGCCCAATGGAAAATGGGGACATAGTAACAGAGATATAACTATCAAAGATGGGCAGTAACTATTCAGTTCCAGGAGGATTTGCTGGAACCCATAGTCAGTTCCCAATTTCTATCTGGGGTCCTTTTATTATTTCTTAGAAGGTAGCTATGTTAAGATATAATTCACATACCATAACAATTCACCCATTTTAAAGTGTACAGTTCAAAGTTTTAAAAGTATATTCACAGAGTTGTACAACCATTGCCACAATCAATTTTAGAACCTTTTCATCACCTACCTGGAGTTCTTGATTCTACAAAGTAGATGAAGAAATTGGGGAAAGAGCAACCAAGATGACAAAAGATTATAAGATAGGAATGGGAGAAAGTGAGAAGAGACAGGATCCTTCAGTCTTGAGGATAGGAGGCTGCAAAAAAGCTCTGGTGCTTAAATTGGGAACTACTGAAAGAAGGAGTTTTGACTTTTGTTTCCATTAAAGACAAACAAAACACTGGGCTCACTTACAGCAAAAAGGATTTAGGTAAAACATGAGAGAAAAAAGAGAACTTCCTGGCAATGTTTGTAAATTCCTGGGTTATGCTGTCCTTGGAAATAAGACCAATTTATGGAGTGAGATTTGAATAATGAATAAGTCCTTCCAGTTTTGTGTTTGTAAAATAATGAGGATCCTGTCAGGACTGGCAGAGTGCCTGCCCTTTCTGTGAGATGGGGGTAGTCTTGCTGACCCCTGTTTACTAGAGAGAAGCTTCTAAAGGGCCCATAGCATGTCGAATGAATGACAGCTCTATGGATGGGTGAACAATGGTACCAAGTAAGCTTCCTGATAAGATCAGCCTCATGGTAGTAAATAAGAAAATGTGAGTGAGGCATCAGAAACCACAGCTACAGCTACAGATTCCTCTTTCTGATTGTTTCTTGATTGCACTCACTCATCAAGGACTTTTTGAGCCCCTGCCGTGGGCCAGGTGTCAGACCCTAGAGATAAAGCAGTGGTTCTGGATCAAAGATGATGTTGCTACTCAGGGAACACTTGGCAATGTCTGCAGACATTTTTGTTATCTTGCAGGAAGAGGTCAAGGATGTTGCTGAATATCCTACAATGCATAGGACAGTCCTCGCCCCCCACAAAGAGAATCAATCATCCAGCCTCAACTGTGAATAGTGCCAAGATTGAGAAACCTTGAGATAAAGAAATAAGATTCGGTTCCTGCTGTCAAAGAATTCAGCCCCTGTTCATTGTGATGTTTCTAAATGTCATTTGAAATGAGTCCTAATAACAATTTCTGCATTTAAAAATATCTTCAAGTTCCTTACTTGAAGAGACCATAAATTGGGAGAATCCACTTTCCCAATACCATCCTGGACTGACCACATGGAGCTATAATGTAATAAGGGTTGATTACATTCTTACTGATTGCCTGGCTTACCAAACTTTAGATTTAAAACATTATTTAGCAGGGGGAGGACTGTTTCCTGGTGGCCTTTATCATCTTTATTAGCAGAGTGAGCCTACAGGTGTTTTTTTGTTTGTTTTTGATTTTTTGTTTTTTGTTTTTTTGGCAGGGTCATCTTGCTCTGTTGCCCAGGCTGGAGTGCAGTGGCGCCTCTCACTACAGCCTGGACTTGCCAGCTCAAGTGATTCTCCCACCTCAGCCTCGCAAGAAGCTGGGACTGTAGGTGTCACCATGCCTGGCTAATTGTGTGTGTGTGTGTGTGTCTGTGTGTGTGTATATATATATATATATATATATATATTTTTTTTTATTTTTATTTATTTTTTTTTTATTTGTAGAGACAAGGTTTTGCAATGCTGCCCAGGCTGGTCTGGAACTCCTGGGCTCAAGCGATCCTCTTACCTTGGTCTCCCAAAGTGCTGGGATTACAGGTGTGAGCCACTGTGCCCAGTGGGTGCCTACAGTTTTATCTGAGTGTATACAGAGAATACATTTGGATGGAAAATAACCTACAAGTGGAATTAATAATAGTAAACCTCAAGAGTTTTTCGCCTTTAACTCGAATTTGTTTGAAATCTCAGCAAGGCATAACTAAAATCTCACTTTACTTAGAAATCCCTTGGTCTAATAACACTTGCAGGTGGATTATTTGCAATATTTTGGAACTACTTCTTTCAAGCACTTATATATACTACTTATGATAGTGTCAACCAGTATGGGTTAATTAAATTAAATGATCAATTTGTTAAAATGGCACCCTAAGGACCTCAACTACACCCCATTTTGTCTTGCTGATGTGGGAGGTGAGTCATTTGACCTGGTGGTAGTGAGTCGTGGAAAACTGCCTTTTTTATTTAATGAGGAGTAAAGTCTGCTAAAATGACCTCTTACGCTTTTTTCCCTGCTGTTAAAGTTTTCAGCTTAGCAGCTTTTGAGTGTGGCTTTTAGAGGCTTGGCTTCCCCACCCTTCAGCTTGAAATCACCCCCTCACCATTGTGCCAAGTGCTCTGGGCATTCCAGCTAACTGGAATGGTCTTGAAAATAATTGAAGAAAAATCCGTAATTCAGACTCTCTGCTAATTCATCCTGGCTTTTGCCCCTAAAGAGTCCAAATTCCTGTGGGTTCATTGGGCTTTAGACTCAACATTTAAGACTATGACAAGTACATATTTTTGAGTTGTTGGCGCTTAAAACCTGAAAGCAGAAAGCTCTTCTGAGCCTCAATTTTCTCACTTGTAAAATGAATCTAAATCCTTTCCTGTCCTGTTGTATTAATTATACTCCTTATGAAGATAATGAGTATATTGACATATTCTCTCAGTAATTGGCTTCTCCCTCCCTCCCTGTCTCTCTCCTTCCTTCCTTCCTTCTCTCTTTTTGTTTGGAGTTTTTACCGTTGTAGGCATATTTTTTCATGCTAAAAGTGTGAGACTTTTGCCTTTCAATCTAAACAAATCTGACCTCATTTCAGAATATTCTACTCAATGTTAAGGACTTCCGTAGTTAGGACAGTGCCTGTTCCTTCTTTAAATCTTTCTCTTTTTTCCCTCTTTAGATCTACTCATTTTTCCTCTGCCAGGATGATCACTACCCACAAACACAGATCTTCACAACTTGCTCCAATTTCTTATAATTTCTGAACTGAAGCCAGCTGAAGCCATCTTGACAAGTCTGAGCAAATTTGAACATTCCTGGTGACTAATCCTATTTCCTGAAAGGCTGATCTTTATTCTGGTTGGCCCAAAGCGTTTTTGAAAGAGATGACAAATCAAGTCTTGAGGAAAAGCCTGCTGGAAATCCTGTATGGCCGAGACCTGAGAGTAGGTGAACTGGACATAGTTATGAGGGGTGGGAGACAGGAGTGATCACAGCTGGTTGAATCAAGCAGAAAAACCACAGGGCCTGAGAGTGTGCTGGTGGCCCTCTTTGTGAGCCCTGTAGGGACCACACATCTCTGTCCAGGAACCATGGTTCTGGGCTAATGGCTCTTATTCAAAGGTTTGTGTGAAAGGTTGCATACTCCCGACTGGGGAAGAGGCATGGAGTTGAACCACCAGGGAACCCTAGGCTCACTGGGGCCACAACAATGGTTGCTTTCCCTTCTCTTAATTCCTGGCCTGTTTATAGCCAAGCTGACTGGATCCCAGTTTCCACCAAACGCCTGGATGAGGAGCAGGCAGAGGGTGTTCCTGCCCCAGTAGCAAAACCCTGATCCCAACACAACACTCAGTGTGCAGCCTTCATAGAGCTCAATGGGCAAGCCTCCCAATGCCACAGCCAGTCCCCATTACAATAGCCTCCCAGTGTTGAATGGGAAGGATCATAAATGGATTTGGCTGGGGCGGGTAGGGAGGCACGCCCCAGGAATTTATCTCAGGGGTGGGAGTTGTCCCACACTGGCTCAACACCCAGGGTCGGCTGTGTAGCCAGCCTTTCTCACCTAGCCAGTGCCGCCATCTCAAGTTGGGTGGGCGGCCTTCCTGCATCAGCTGATGGGGCACGTCTTTACAATACACTGGGAAGACCTGCTGAGTCTCTGACTTTGAGGGGACAAACCTTGCCATTTGTAGCAGCTGAAAGGATGGCGTCTGGTTGATGCTATAGACTGGGACTAGTCAACCTGACAAGAAAAAGCTATCTGGTCCCATTTTGAAAAAGAAATTTTAACAACACAGGAAAAGAACAGGAAAAGGGCTTCCCAAATACAACAAAGAGAAACATGCGGCTTGAGGTTTATAAGGTAATTACAGGCTACCATTGCCTTCCTTTTCTCTTGTATGTCACTCGGCTTTAAGCACTTGCTTCTAAAGGGCAAATGGCGAATTTTGTCCCCTTAAAGCCAGATACTTAGCAGTTCTTCCCAGCGTATTGCAAAGACACGGGCCCCATCAGCTGGTGCAGGAAGGCCACCCAGCACTGCAGTGGCAGGAGGAAATAACCGTAGGCATGGGGAAAAACAACAGCAGATGAATGGGAAACGCCGGTTCCCAGGCACCTTTGTGTTCCATTTGAAACCAGAAGACATGTACTATGCTCAGGAAACATGGCCAGAAACTCACACTAGGAATAAAAACGGAAAAAAAGACTGTGCCACGTAGATGCTGACAGGATGGTGTGTGGCTGATGCTATAGACTGGGACTAGTTAGCCTGACGAGAAACAGCTACTTGGTCACATTTTGGAAAAAAAAAATTTTTTTAACAACACAGGAAAAGAGCAGGAGAAAGAAAATTCACTCTGGGTGTATGATACAGGGGCCAGCTAAAGCTAGAACCCTGTACACAGAGGGCCTGGTAATAAAAGAACAGTCTCACAACTGCTTTTCCTCCTGTTCATGCTCCCTGCAACAGCTGGATACATACTAATTGCAAGAAGTGGAAAAAAAAAAAAAGAGCTTTAAGTTTAAAAGCAGGCATGCAATCATCAGTCTCTCACCATTATAGTTTCAGACACAAGTGTGCTGTGCCACCTAGCAGGTCTATTTTAAATGTACATTCACAGTTCCTCCCGTTCCTCATTTGTGTGGGTGGCCTTTGCTGTCAGGGTAGAGCTGCAGTCTCCTTCCACACGCATCGTTTCTGTCCATCAAGAAATGGCTTAACCAAGGCTTCTTAGCCTCAGCACAACTGACATCTCAGGTCAGATCATTCTCTGTTGGGGGCTAGGGGCTGTCCTGTGTGTTATAGAATGTCTAGCAACATCCCTGACCTCTACCCACTAGATGCCAGTAGTAATCTCTCCCCTCAGCTGCAACAACCAAAAGTGTCTCCAGGCTTTGCCAGATATCCCCCGGGGGTTAAAATCACCCCATTTGATAATCACCGGGCTGAACTAAAAAAGAATGACTTTGTCTTCTTTCCCTGGCTCCACCCTCAAAGATCTCTATCCAAGGCTAGGAAAATGTATGAGCCATCTCTTAATCCACTGGCCTGCGCCACTACTTCTGACTTGGAAGATTTTCCATCATTGAGAACAATGCTCTTACTGCCCTTGAAAAGAAGGGCATTTCCAACTAAACTTTTGGGTGGGAAGGAAGCACGTTACTTTTTTGTTGTGAGACATTTGTCTGTCTTAGACTGTGGAAGGTCCAGGCACAGAATTCTATACACCCAAGAACTATATGAACTGAAAGGAGTCTCGGGCACTTGAAACTCACCTCCCTGTCCCTATTCTTTGCTACTTATTTATTTATTTTACAAATGAAATAAAAAAAACCTCAAGGCCAAAGTGGGAAATGACTTGCTCCAGGTCATCCATATTCCTAACCCTCCTTTTACTGGGGCATGGGGAAATATTTTCCAATATGCCTGAAAAGCTTAGGTCTCTAATCACGGATAACTTACAGCTTTTTACAAGCAAGAGTTGTGGCCAAATTACGCCAGTTAAGGAATGTAAATTTTATAAATGATGGAATACTGCAACCAATTAGTGCAAACAAACATTTATTGTGAAATATTCATCCTACCCTTTATTAGGTATTACATCATCAAAGCACTTTGTGGCAATGAAAATAGCTTTTTTTTACCCCTCTAATTCACCCAATATTCCATTAAAGCTGCAAAAAATGTGCAATCTGCTTGAAAAATAGGTTGCTCTTATTTACTCATTTGTGAAAAGTCAAAAATTAAAAAAGAAAATGATACAGGGCCTCTAGAGCCAATTCACCTTTCCATTTCCCAACTACTCCCCAAAATAATTAACAAAGATAATTTGTTTTAAATGCCTTTTTATAAAACCAATGCACCTTTCCCCATATTATAATCATACAAATTTTAAAAAGCCGTTATTTACTTTCTTGGAAAAAAGGTGGCCAGACGTTGTTTTTTGATTGGGAGCATGTGTATTTCCTGGGAGTTCACTTTCTTTAACTTTATGCTCCGGTTTTTGATGGGTTTCCTAAGGGGCTCTGCATTTCCCATGGACTCTTCCCCTTGGCTGTTGATGTCATAGCCCTGAAGCACGGAGTCTTCTCTTTTGAAGGAGAAGTTTTTGGTGGACACCCCCGAGAGGCCTTTGATCTTGCCACAGAATATGGTAGGCACAGCATCTTCGACTGAGACAATGACCTTGGCTGCCTGGGACTCGCCCACCATCTCAATGTTATTTTCAGTCTTGACCTCGCTGCTGGCATGGTTGGGCTGGCTGAGCATCTCGGTGGCGGCATCACTGCTGCTGATGTGACCATCCATCATGGCTGGGGCCTCATGGGATGTGGTAGGGGCAAAAGAAATTTCCATGCCACTGGGAAGCTTCTCCATCACTGTGTGACCTGAGCTGTCCACTGATGCACCACTGTCATACAGTGTCTCAGGGGGAGGCTCGGATTTCCGGTGGGCTGCCACTGACAGGTCTAGGGCTGCATCCTCCTGGAAGATTGGGGGACTGACTTCGCCAGCCTTGAGCCAGGGCACTGACTTCATGGAGAGATCCAGGGCCTCGTTCTCACTTCCCATCTTAATGACCGTGTGGCGGCTGAGCTGGAAGTACTCCTTAGGCTGGAGGATGTCAAAGGGCTTCAGTTCATCTTTTTCCAGAGGAGTCTGGGTGCCTTTAAAGGGGTGCAGGCCGAAGGAAGATGGTGGCTTGGGGAAACTGGAGCTGAACTTGGATTCAGAACTCTGAGGCACTGGGATGGGGATGGGAATAGGGACTGGCACAGGCAAGGGGACGATCACAGGATACGGCACCAAGAGGGTGGCTGGTGGGACCAGGGGGGACAAGGGGGAGCTAAAAGGTTGGGGGGGCACAGGGGCATAGCCAGGAGGAGGCTGACAAGGTGGGGGCCCGAGAGTGCCCTGAGAGGGAAACAAATTCTGGAGCACAGCTTCAAATGGCAAAGTGGGCTCCTGCGGTTGGCTGGGGATCCTCAGGTCCAGGAGCTGGGGCTGGGCCTCGGGGTCCTCCGCTCCCTGGAAGAGGTTGTTGTGGATGGTATTGGAGGAGCATGGGGCCTCCTGCGGCAGGACCAGAGGGGAGTTGAGGTGCTGAAAGACGTGCTGCTCCAGCACCACGGGCAGTTGCACAGGGCCCTGGGTGGTCATGACGTAGGTCGCATTGCCATTGGGGTTGAGCTCTGGTGCGGAGCTTCCCTCCACCTGCATGTGAATGGGCATCACCACTGGGCTCTCCCCGAGGCACAGGGGCTGCAACACAGTGGCTGCCACCTTCAGAGCCATACCACTCTGAGACTCGGCAGGGGGGTTCAGAATGGATGGGGCTGGCACGGTCACCAGGGCCTTCTTTACCAGGTCAGTGGAGTTGATGTTCCAGGCCTCAGTGGTGATCAGCTGAGCCATGCCATTCTCCAGTCTGTTATTAGCCAAGGCAGGAGGGGAGTCAGTCATGTCCATGGAGAGGTTCTGGGACTGCAGGTTGTCCATCACTCAGCTCTGATGCCACTTGGCCTGCAACACAGAACATACAATATGAATCTTCCTGAAAAGACTGTTTATAATTGCCTTAAGAGCTCTCTCACATCTTCAGAAAGTTTTCACATTTTAGTTAACCAGGGAGCATAACCCATCTCTCTATGTATATGTTCAGGTTATAGATATCTCCTAACATATGCAAACACACCCACATGATCATCTGTGCTTGGAGAACCCCAATTTAACAGCTGATTAAGCTATAAATGCTGATGATGTAATCAGTAAATAGCCAAGTGAGATTAAACCGGGCATTTTTAAAGCCTAATTCTCAGCTTGTATGTTTAGCCTTCAACAAAAACAAACTTTCAGTCCACATTGCTATGTCAGACAGTTAAGATATGCAGAAATTTGACTTGTTCAAATTCAAATAAGCAGTGAAGACTTACTTTCCTTTATGGAAAAAAATAATGCCTTGTCACATTTGAATATGCTATGACTACGGAAAATGGCATTTTAAATACTCTGTAGCAATCATTCTTCCAAAAGAGGTTTGATAAGGAAGAGCAGTCCATTTACACAAGGGTCATTACAGTTGTCTCTCTGTCTCCCTCTGACCAACGACATTCCCATTTCTCCCAATAACAGCAAAATCCATTCCCCAGGGCAAGGTGAAGATGGGATGATGACTCACATAAATGGTCATTGGGTCCACTGTCATTTCCCCAATCAGTTCATCTATCTGATCTGTGGCCTATCCTAATATCTAGCTGCCAAGAGGAAGAGGTCATTGATGAACCTAGGGCTGGGGAGATGAAACACTTGTTGGAAACGAAAATCCTCAAAGGTCAGGCACACTTTCTCAATGTCCTTGGCACCTCCCACAGACCTCCGGCCACCTCTTGAGAGGCCAAAGGCACCTAGCACGTGTGCTTCCTGGAGGAAGCAGGGCTGCAGATGTGATAGGGCTCTCCATGGAAACCTGTCCATATTTTGCCTTGTTACCATGGAGAAGGCAGGCACCATGTCTAACTTAGGGATCTGAGCAGCCTTGGAGTCTGGTTGGGCTCAATAATAATTCAATAATCCTCAGTTTCACTGGGCAGGCCTTGGGCAACTGAGATTTTTGACCTCACCTAGACTGCCTAGACTTTAGTCCTGTGGCCAGCTCATTCTCCTCTCTCCACCCCAAAATTACCAACACAACCTCCAAAACAAGAAAGAGAGGCAGCCCGGCACACCGTGGGGTTAGAAATAAACAAACGAGGCCGGGTGTGGTGGCTCATGCCTGTAATCCCAACACTTTGGGAGGCTGAGGTGGGCAGATCATTTGAGGTCAGGAGTTCGAGACCAGCCTGGCCAACATGATGAAACCCCATCTCTACTAAAAACACAAAAATTAGCCGGGCGTGATGTCACACACCCGTAGCCCCACCTACTCTACTCGGGAGGCTGAGGCAGGAGAATGGCTTGAACTCAGAAGGCGGAGGTTGCAGTGAGCCAAGATCACGTCACTGCACTCCAGCCTGAGTGACAGAGC
>NC_045456.1:5240834-5241247 GCF_002776525.5 Piliocolobus tephrosceles
GGAAGGAAGGAAGGAAGGAAGGAAGGAAGGAAGGAAGGAAGGAAGGATGTCTCACTACAGTAAGGCAGCTTTAACAAATGAACAACTCTGTGGTATTTCCAGGCAATCAGAATGTGTCAAATGCACAGAACAAGGAGTTTCTCTGAGGCAGGAGGAGAGGCGGGGAGGGAAAAGATGCTGTGCAAACAACTTTGTGGAGAATGACTGGTGGGCCACACTTTTGGCAGGATCCAGAGCATGTCTACCTCTGGAAGCCATGAGGTGACCCAGCATGCTGGCCAGTAACCCCCTTGGGACAGAGTTGGGAGGCAGTCTGGCCCCATGGAGGCTGAGGGGGCTTGCCCTAGCTGAAGGATCTGGTTCTTTATGAGTGAATCCTGATTCAGCTCAGAAGATGCCATGCCTCTAAGATG
>NC_045456.1:5241347-5253098 GCF_002776525.5 Piliocolobus tephrosceles
GCCTCCTGGATTCAAGTGGTTCTTCTGCCTCAGTCTCCCGAGTAGCTGGGACCACAGGCGCACACCACCATGCCTGGCTAATTTTTGCATTTTTAGTAGAGATGGGGTTTCACCATGTTGTCCGGGGTCATCTTGAACTCCTGGCCTCAAGTGATCCTCCTGCTTCGGCCTCACAAGTGCTGGGATTACAGGTGTGAGCCACTGCACCTGGCCTCTAATACACCATTCATTCATACATGCATGTATGAATTCATTCATTCACTCATCCTGAGTGAAACAGACAAGGTTCTTGCTTTCATGGACATTATAGTCTAGTGGAGGCAACATGTATTTGATCAGAGATTTGCTAGCATGCAAAGGCATCAACGTTATACCAGGAGAGGCATCCAAATCAGCAGGACAAATATTTGTTCGCCACTTGTATGCAGCCCCAAGAAGGCCCTGAGAACCTAAGGCCAGATCCTTGTCTCTCACGGTGGCCAGAACCCTTGGGGAATGGTAAGGAAAGGCTGAAGGGAAGCTGCAGTAGGACTGGTGAGGACAATGGCAGCTACAGAAGTCAATACATGTTCTGTGCCACATTTGGTCTTTCTATGGGATTAGGATTATCCAGCTGTGAGACATCTTTCTCATAATAGCTGCATCTGTCCACCCTTGCAGAAACGGCAGCTTCTCTCCCTCCCTGTCTGTTTCTCTCAATCCCCTCCCAAAGGAAAGAAGGCAAACTTCTGGATGCCTCCTCCACCTGCTCCTTGCACACACCTTCAGCTTAGGTATCAGCTCTCATCATTTCCTGTGAAACCTCAATCCCTTCCCTGCCTGGCCTTGGTCTAGGCCTGCTAACATTCCAGAACAGTCCTGCTCAGAAAAGTGAAAAGAGGGTTTTGTCAGGGCAGGCGACCTCCCTCAGGCCCCTGTTCCTCCCACAGATAGCAAGAGCTACAACTTATTGAGCATCTGCCATTTGCCAGGCCCTCTGTTGAGAACAACCCAGCCAGAGGGGTCTTATAATTATGCCAATTTTGTTGGTGGAAAAACTGATTCTGCAGGGAGATTAAATAACTAGCCTAAAGGTACATAAAGGCTGGGCTTCTCAGGCTTCCCTTCGACCGTGAGAGTTGTGAAGGCCACGCCCCTCCATGCATTTTGTTTCCTGGCAAAAGCAGTCCCCACAGCTTCTCCTTCAACACCGAGTGCATGTGCCTGCAGATGCATGCAGGAAACAGTACGTGAGCATCACATTTCTTCAAAGTGGAGGCCAGGTCCTTCCTAGTAAAGTCATTGAACTATTGTTCTTTTTTATCCCACAAGGGGCCTTATCTGTCCCTCTGGTCACTGGAGTTCCTCCTGTCCTTGGGGACTGCAGCCCGAAGTGGCTATGGTTCTGTTACTGGAAGACTTGAGGGGCCTCCATCCTCTCACCGTACTTCTGGTTACCCACCTATCCCCAGCCTGCCTTCCAGAGACAGGTGTCACATGGGTTGGAGGGCATCTCAGCACCAACGAGCTATAGACAGGCCCTTGCATCCCCTGCTGTGACTCAAGTCTCTGGGAACAAGGCTGAGGCCCAGTGAGATGAAGGACACAGGACAGGCCAAGGTGTGGGTGGAGGGGAGCAGTATGCAGGATCTCAGGGCAGGAAAAACCCCTGGCCCAAACCTCACTTCCACCTCCTTCAACAGGATAGCTCCAGATCTGCCTGACTACTCAGCCAAAGCAGGCCTGAGAGTAGCCCTGGGCTTTTCCCTAGAGAGCTGCTGGCCCTGAGACAGACTTGCCTGCCTCCGCCTAATCCCTGCCAAGAATGGTGCTGGCCCTGGGACACCCAGGCAAAGGAACATGAACTTGGCTTTCATCATGCACCCTCTCATCTCCCAGAAAGTCTCGTTCTGTCTTTCTCTCTACGTCTCCTCCTCTTGCTGTTCAATCTGCCAGCAAGCACCCTCCTCTGACTCTGAGTCAGCAGCTGAGGTGGTCTGGGTGCATCTAGTGGGAGCATAGTGGGTGTTGCTGCTGCAGGGGCTAGTACTGGAAGCCTCAGCGATGCCCTAAGAATACAAAACCAGCTCATGAATCGAGGGTTCAAAGGGTGAATCTGTGTCCCTGAGGACAAGCCAAGTAGTCAGATAATGACTGGAGAGAAGGTAGAGGCCCATCTCCCCACTCAGCCAAGCTGCTGATTAGCTTGGGCCTAAGGTGGGTGGGGGACTGCTTCAAATCAAGGAACATCACAGGAGCCAGCTGATGCTCAAGCCCAGGAGGCATGAATTTCTTCAGAGGTGACAAGGAACATTTTGTTTGGGTTTTGCAAAACATTTTCACATGGGTTTAAATGAGGGCACCCATCCATTCCGCCTGCCCCTATTATCCCTGGGGGTGTGGGAGTGGAGGTCACTAAACCGTGGCAGTGTGGCTGGGTAGGAAGTGGGCAACCTGGATTTGCAAGTTGCTGGAGACCCTGGAGACCTCACTGTCTTGGTCTGCAGCCAGTTGCTAGGGCCTCAACCCCGTGTAGCCCATGTGCCCCCTGTATGGAGACAGTGGGGAAAAGACTCAGGGCCCAGGACAGATGAAGAGGTGGGGAGGGACTGGGAGAGTAGCTCTGCTTGCAGACTTTTGGGATATATTAATCTGTTCTCACACTCCTATGAAGACATACTTGAGACTGGGTAATTTATTATATTAAGAAAAGAGGTTTAATGGGCTCATGGTTCTGTGGGCCATACAGGCTTCTGCTTCTGGGGATCAGAAAACTAACGATCATGGCAGAAGGTGAAGGGGAAGGAGGCACATCTTCACGTGGCTGGCAAGAGGTGGAGGGGGAGGTGCCATACACTTTTAAACAAGCAGATTTCGTGAGAACTCTATTGTAAGAACAGCAAGAGGGAAGTCCTATGGTCCAATCACCTCCCACTAGGCCCCTACCTCCAACACTGGAGATTACAATCTGACATGATATTTGGGTAGGGATACAGAGCCAAACCATATCATGGGGTCACAGAGCTGTTCTCTGAACCCCTCATCTAATTATTGCAAAGATCTAATTATACCAGAGGCCGGTCTCCCTAGGGTCTGACCATTAGCCTGGAGCTCTCTCCCACCTCAGCCTTCACCCAGCCAACTCCTGCTCATCTGTCCGACTTAAGGGGTTCAGCTCTAAAGTTGCTTCTTCTGAGATCAACCCCCACCCTCATTGGGCTCCCAAAGGACCCCAACTTGACTTTATCTAGTCCTGACTCTGCCCAGCCCATACTGGGATTTCTTATTTACTTGTTTCTCCAGGAGAAGGGGATAGTCTCCCACCTCATATCTGGCACTAGTAGGTGCTTAGGAAATATATTCTGGATGAATTGGTGCACGAATGAACACATAAGCCTTCCTGAGCCTGATGTTCTCATTCTCATCCTCTTGTCACAGGCACACCATTTATACACTCATGGTGTGTCAAGGTGGGCAGGGACATTAAAGCTGACATCTCCTCAAGACTCTTGCTGACCCATTTTACTGATAAGTAAGCTGCAACTCAAAAAGGCTGACTGAAACTTACACAAGGCCACTTCTTACAGAGGTCACCAGGCTCTTGTTTTGGGAAGAGCAGAGGGTCAGACCCGCAGGTGACATGGTGGGAGAACATGGCAGCCACCCACCTCCACCAGCCATGGGAGACTCCGATAGGTCAGTGTTAAATGCCCACTACCAACAAATAGGTGGATTTTAGGACTTGGAGAATAGCCTAAATTATCTGAGAGGTCAAGTATTTTGCTTTTAAAATTAAGCCATCTATCAAGGTAAGTTTCTTCCCCTACAACAATCACATCTTAAAATATATGCTGAAAATCCTCTCAAGATATGTGTTTTCCAACTGTAAAATATCAACAGCTTTGGTTTCTATGGAGCGTGGAGGCAGCTATCAATTATTTCTAGTCAAAGTACCCAAGCTTGTCCAACTCGCAGCCCAAGGGTCGCATGTGGCCCAGACAGCTTTGAATGCAGCCCAACACACATTTGTAAACTTTCTTAAAGCATTATTAAATACGAAATTTTTTTTGTATTTTTTTTTTTTTAGCTCATCAGCTATCGTTAGTGTATTTTAGGTGTGGTCCAAGACAATTCTTCTTCCAATGTGGCCCAGGGAAGCCAAAAGATTGAATACCCCTGGATGCCCTTGTTGCTCAAAGTGGGGTCCTTGGAGGAGCAGCAGCAGCAGCACCCAGGATCTTGTTAGAAATACAAATCTCAGGCCACAGCCCAGACCCACTGAATCAGAATCTGCCTTCCAAACAGAGCCCCAGGAGATGTGTATGCACATTGAAGTCTGAGAAGTGCTGGTCTACCACTGGTTCTCAGATTTTGCTATTCATCGGAGTAATCTGGAGTTTAAAAAAAAAAAAAAAAAAAAAAAAAAAACCATGCCTAGGTCCTACCCCTAAGACTGAGATTTAATTATTCTAGGATGCAGCAGGTGATTCTAATGTACAATGAGGCTGTGGACCCTTAATGCAAAGGCCAGAACACACAACTGCTGGTCTGCTGACCTTCTCAATGGCCCATCTTCCTTCTTACTTCCCAGAAAAGACTGAGGCTATCAACACACCAAACTCCCGCCTCTTCACCCCAGCTGCCGCAGTGTCTCCCTATGTGCCCCCACCCCCAGGAAGACGTGAGATGGCTCTCCCTCTTGCAAGGCTGACTTCCCAGAGACCTCTGCTAAGAATCTTGCCCCTTCCATGAGTGCCCTATTCTGAGTCTATTTTGTGCTTTCCATCCAGTACTTAAATCAAATCTTCAATGACTACCCTAATTCTACATAAAAATCACCAGCCACTCTCTATGAGCCAAGTAAGAAAAGCATAACTTTCATCATTTAATTCTATACGAACATGGTTTTACCATTCGGGACTTGAGATGCACTAAATATCTAAGAAGTAATTCCTACTGCGTAACAACTGGTCTTTCTCTCCCCATAGGGTATAATAATTGTCAATTACTTGCCCCAGTGATTAAATTTTCTAAGCTTTAAACATCAGCACAGGGCCTTTTTACCAAAGCTGTGAACATAATTACCACATGAATGTAGTCTCAAATTGGTTAAAATATGAAGAATACACAAAATAGTCACCTGCCTTATGGTCGATTGCCTTTTACATCCAGAGGTCTGCACACAGCCCTCTGAAGGGAATATGAATGCCCAGATTAGCTTTAGAGACAAGTTCCCTGAAACACTAATTTATTTATGAAAACAGTAGTGACCACAAACATTGCAACTGGGACTAAACTTCATGAGGACGGGCAGTAGCTATGGGGAAGATCTGTTAGGGAGGACAGAGTACAAATATTATCTCTGATCTGATACTTGTGAAAAATAGGAGAAGTGGAGCCAAGCATCAGAAACTGGCCATAAACAGCAGGAGAGCCCAAGGTCTTCCCAGGGAGAGGAGGTAAGGTCATGCCCTTAGGTATCATAAAACTTATTTATGTTTGTTTTATCATCTCATCTTTTTTAATTCCTGTTTTTTATTTTATAGTGTATGTAATAAATATAGGAAGGCATGTAAATCTAATTATATGTGTGCGTGCATGTGTGTGTGTTAAGGGGAGTGTTCACATTTTTTTTTTTTTTCTAATAGGAGTGTGAGAATGAAAATGCAACTCAGCAGGAGAAATGAAGCTCTCAGGGCCCAGGGAGACTTCCAGGGTGCCCCTGCCTGAACAATTCTCAGTGTCACTGGCCCAGCCCACCCCTTCTGGGATTTTTGTGTTTTTTGGGGAGAGTCTCACTCTGTTGCCCAGGCTGGAGTACAGTGGTGCAATCATTACTTACTGCACCCTCAACCTCCCAGGCTCAAGCAACCCTCCTGCCTCAGCCTCCTGAGTAGCTGGGACTACAGGTGTGTGCCACAATGCCCACCTGATTTTTACTTTTATTTTTGTTGAGACTGGAATCTCACTATTGTACTCAGGCTAGTCTTGAACTCCTGGCTTCAAGTAATCCTCCCACCTCGACTTCCCAAAGTGCTGGGATTACAGGCATGAGCCACCATGCCCCGCCCCACCCCGCTTGTTTTCAAGAGCAGGAACCTGAGGCTCAGAGGCGAAGTGACTTGCTCAAGTTCACACAGCATAGAGTACACTGACTCCCAGACCCATGCTCCTTCCTTAAAGGCACATCACCCCACCTGTTGCCTCTGTTTCACATTTCAAAAGATGTTGAGGAGCACTTGAGTCTAACACATAAGCTATAGAGTTAGCACAGTCAGTCACCCAGGATTAGAACATCTTTATTGGAACCAGCATCTAATGCCAAAGTATGTGGGATGGTTTGATTCAACCAACAAAATGTCAAAAAGTTTGATAGGTGAGGAGCTTGCTAAAAAAAAAGATGAACCCCCTCCCCATGTCTTGACTCAGTGATATCTAATAGATAAGTCATTGAAACGAAGAGATTCAGGACACACATGAACTTTTCATGACTGTTGGAATGTTGTTTTATACATCTGGGACTCAGTTTCCTCTTTTGTAACATGGGGGACTGCCCTACTCTCACTCAGGCCTCCTTGGAGCCAGTGGTGCCTGCTGGGGAGGAGTCAAACCTAGCCTCCCAGGAGCTGCTGGAGGAGGAATTGCTGTGGGCCCCAAAGGACGGGCAAGTGGGAGGACCAAGGAGGAATTGGAGGGAGGACACCACCAGCTCCCAGGCCTGGTTTTCCAAGCGTCTATTACCTTCAGCCTGCCCACAAAGGATCTATGATGGGTTTGGGGGCCCACACGGGCCTGACTGCAGGGCTGGAGTATGGAACTAGATTTGTGTCCATTAATTTTTATTCATTCTTTCAAAAATGATGTGGGCACCTACTATGTGCCAGGCATGTATCTCCTATTCCTACAACCTGATACCACTTTCTTTGTAGGCAGGTTGCCATCTCTCTTGGCTCCATTCTCAAGATATTAACCAAATCCATATTATCCCAGGATTACCTGCTTTTAACAGGGCTCCTTCAAGGCTCACATTTCCTGCAGAGGTATAGGAGTAAGTCTCTAAGGAAAGAATGCCAGTCCCTAGACAGCTGGAAGGGGTGATGTTCGTGCAAGGATCTCAACAAATGTCTATTTTCTAGAGATGGCTGCTCCTGATACTAACAGGAATGAACTGCCTTTCTCAGGTCTTGGCGAACGTCAGCATCACAGAAGAAAATCATAAAGAGCTGCTGGTGGTGGTAGGGGACACTCACCTGGACAGGGGACTGTGAGAGTCAGAAAGCGCCCATCCCTGCATTGGGCCAATGCCCTACAGTTCGGTTGGACACCCAGAACCCCAAGCACCCTCAGGTGCTGCTGCTGGAGCAGCCATCTCATGCAGGAGCTCAGGTCACGTTTAAGGTCTTGGGCCAAGGTCTGTCATCTTAAAGAGCTATGATTTTTGGACATTTTTCTGACAACAAAGAAACCTCTTAAATTTGGAATAAAGAGGAGGAAAAAACCTGCCTCTGGAAGAGAAAATACTTCTAATTAGATTGAGATACAAAGGTTAAATTTTTGTTCTGGGAAAAAGACTGTTTATAATCCTATGTCATTAGCAGGACATTTTCCAGAGACCAGTGTGCCAGAAATAGACCCTCTGAGGGGTCACTGGAAGGAAGGGGTGCAGATTTCTGAAGTATAAAGAACTGGAGTTCAGTTTCCCCTTTTTCTAATGCATGTGAATCCCTTGCCACCCTTTGCCATGGAGACAGTGCCAGCCTCACCCTGGGCACTGGACCCCCTATGAGAGTGGTTAGGAGTATAAACTTTGAACTTAGACAGGCCTATGTTCAAACTTCAGCTCTGCCTAATTTTGCTAGCTGTGTGACCTGGGGCAAGTAAGTTCTCAGCCTCAGTTTCTCTCTGTGTAAAATGAGGATTAAAAAAAGACCTGTCACATTGGGTGGTTGTAATGATTAAAGGAGATAAGCTAAGTAAAGTACTTGGCACAGTGCCTGACACACAGAAAGTGCTCAGTAAATCATGGTAATTATCAATGTCGTCATCATCACTGGTACCATCATCAACGTCATTAGCATCATCGTTGTCACCACTGTCGATGCAGTCTTCATCTTCCCCATCATTCTTGTTGTCAGTGCTATCATCATCATTGTGTCATTGGCATCATTGGCATCATCAGATCCACCTGCCATATTTCTTGTGAGCATCTTGAGTAGTATTACCCATGCTCCCTTTGCACCTGAATGGGTTTATACATTCGCAACCCTGTTTATTCAAAGATTCATTTAAAAATCAGCTACTAGGAACTAAGAAGGCACTTACCATAGGATTGGTGTTACACCTGATGGCAAGGTTTCCAGGTCAGCCCACAAAAACCCACCTAACACCCAACATAGCTGAGATGAGCATTTGAAGTGAAAATAGAAAACAATGCTCTCTCAATATTAGACATTAAATATAGTGGGAAGACAAATAAATACAAAGATCTATTTTTTATTCAGACTGAAAGGCTGGGGGAGAAAGAAAAGGTGGCCAGAACCTTTTGTATCTTGGATATGAACTCATGAGCACTTTTAAGGGTTCTGAAGTTACTGCTGATTGACCGCACATAATTTCACTTCATAGCCTTCGGTTTTCCTTCTCCTTTGCACAAGAGCTTAAGTAGCTATCCTCTCCTACTTTTCAGTGGTGATGAAGGTCATTTTCTCACTCACAAAAACATGGAAGAAGTGGAAGCGGAGAGGACGAGGGTAAGGATAAGAGGGAGAGAGAAAGCAAAGAGCCTTTTTGAGGTAACTAGGCAAGAGTCAAAGCAGAGAAGACTCAAAAGTTCGTGTAGATCCAAAGGAAAGATTGGTTAGCTATAACAGAAGAGTGAAAGAACACAGAGAAACTGAGGAAAGCTGTGAGGAAAACACTGAATGAGAGTTACTCAGCTGGCCACAAGGGGATGCTGTAATCTGTAATAGCTTGGTTGCAGGACAGCAGGGTGAAGGGAGAGACAGGACTGGAACTTCTTAGCACAGTGAGGACATGGTAAAAAAAATAAAATATAGCATTGTTCACAAGTTTGAGTACTGCAAGTACTTAGGGAAGGTGCTCCAAATTTGGGCAGAACTTCTCCTATGCCTCTAAAATCATCAAACACATTCCCTTGTGACTTGGCTGAGTTATCAGTTTCAGGAAAAAATCTAAATGTACCTTCTTTCTGTGTCTAATATTTATTTTTTCCTACCCCCCCCGCCCAGCTCCCCCAACCCCTCCTTGGACAGTCAGAATTAGGTTTCTCCCATCAAAATTGGGTTTTCCAGAAAGAAGCTGATAAACTCATTCTCATTGAGGTGCATGACTGATAAGGCTGAAGTATTATGTTCCTTTATTGGTATAATAAAGATAATCCAGCCAGTAATAAAGCTATGGACAAAGAAATGAAACTGTAATTGAGACATTTCAGATACTGGTCATGGGGAGGAACCTTCGTAGCAGTCTTGAAATTTCTCCATAGAGACAAGAGCCTACAACTATGATTAAGTTTGCTGGGCCCATTGGGAGGCACCTGAGATCAAATAAAGGGGGCAGGGGCTTGACCTTGACCCTTAAGCACTCAGAACTAAGGAACGACATGAATGTGAGTCAATTATTCATCTCTTTATAGACACAATCAGCAAGCACTTATTGCTCACCCAACATGAACCTCCTGAATATGTGCCTCCCTGGTGCAGAGAGTTTAGCAGCATCCAAAGTTTTCCAGGGCCCTGTTACTGAACTGGCTACCTCCTTAAACGCTGGTTTCTGTCTTACCAGGTTTCCGGGCAGAAGTTAGGGCTCTCCCCCCATAAACAACACGCTACTGCAGCGCTACAGCCACAATGGCAACTTCATGATCATCATCAATCATGTTCTTTGAACCATTACCAACGATGGCGATGAACAGGGCGAAGGGAGTGAAGAAAGGAGGCTGTTGGGTTTTGGTGAACCCAACTAGCTAGTTGTCTTAGCTTGGGTTTCCCCACAAACAGACACTAAGGCAAGGATTAACTGAAAACAATTTATTTGGGAGAAGATCCCAGACAACACCAGTAGAGGAGTGAAGTGGTCAGACAAGGAAAGCAAGGAAGCCAATTTATCAAACAAGTTACCACTGTGGGCAACTGAAGCTCAATTCCACTGGGGAGACCTCAGAGTCACCCCAACTGAGAGGCTAGGAAATTGGGGTGTTTATTCACCCACCCCCATCCATCACTAGCCAAGGGCTGCTCCTGGAGGATATAGTCATTCCTTGGCACTTCCAGCTAGCCCAGCATGCAGATCTAGTGTGCTCCTGAGACAAAAACCAAAAACCAAAAACTCACACCTTTAGGGAGCGTCATGGATGTTTGCAGTAAGTAGCATTTGGTGTATAAGAGGCCATTCTGAGCGGGAAATGGCAGGACACCGACAAGTGTCTGCTACACCAGCCATGGCCTGGAAAATCTCAATGCTTATGTGAATATCTAAATATCATTAATTTAGGCCACCATGACCAAATGTTTCCCCAGTTGGTGATGCCTTCTGTAACCCCTGTGAAGAAGACACTCCTTTATAATAACAATGTTCACACCACAGGGGAATCAGCTGGAAAGGGGTGTGACTCAAGATCTTATAAAAAAAACAAGACACACAAGGGGGCCAGAGATGACTATCTTTCCAAAAGCAAAATGTTCAAGAGATGGTCAGCATAGCTAATGTGTTCCTTTGCTAAAATATAACTGGGGCCCTCTAGAAAGTTCTTTGAATCATATTTGTGCTGGCTGGAAAGCAAGATGTTCCCGGGATGAGTCACAGAGGGAGTTTCTTTTCTGGTGATCTTGTGTTCCAACTTGGGGACCAAAAATCAATAAATAAACAAACACTACTTCACTTCATCAGCTGCATGCTGCCTAATAATAATAACAATAACCTCGACCCGAGAAGTAGAGACAATGCAGGAAGGAGAGGGTGGAGAGTACTCATCTTTCAGACAGGGAAGCTTCTTTCTGGAATTCTGTTTTGTCAAAAGCACCCTTCTGCCTAGAGGTGCAACAGCAGAACAACATCCTCCGCAGAATCTTAGGGTTGGTGAGGCTTTTGAAGTCCTTAAAAATTCACTATATGTATCCTAAAGCAAGTATCATGGTTGGAGCTAATATAGCATAAACAACACAAAGTTGGGGTGGGGGAAGGAAAAAGATCGGCTGTATAACATCTGGCTAGTTAACAATAACGATTATAGGTATTATTTCTTATTTTTTGGGGGGGAAGAGTTCTAGAATGCATGTGTTTGCATGCATGCATGTGCACACGTGCACATGCACACACACACACACACACACACACAGTGGCCAAGCAGGAGTGAAGCCACCTGTTGTCCCTCTAATAGTCAAGGAGGATCCTCAAATCAGGATTCTCCCTCCTCCCCTGTTCCACCTCAGGTATTTTCCCTCTGAATTCCAGTCATCAAATCTTTATTGTTGCAGGTGACCTGTGAACTGGACCTTGCCACATGAGTAGGATTTTGGCGCAGGAGATGCTGGAATGTAGGAGGGTTTTCCAAAAGCGCAGGACAGAAGGAAAGGCAGAAGAGGACAGGTATGTCTGGGGCAGGCTAGTAGGTTAGGTGCCTGAAGCCCAGGGCTGGTGAGGGCTTAGGGGAGAGTCAAGAGTGCTTCAGACATTCTAGGGGTTAGCTACTAGGTTGGTGCAAAAGTAATTGCGGTTTTTACCATTGAAAGAATGGTAAAAACCGCAATTACT
>NC_045456.1:5253498-5297994 GCF_002776525.5 Piliocolobus tephrosceles
AATGGTAAAAACCGCAATTACTTTTGCACCAACCTAGTAGCTCTTTTAAAGAGTGTTCAAAATCACCCATCAATTAACCTTGTGCCCTAAAGGACTGACAACTCAAGCGACACAGTCTTGATGTTCTCTCAGGCTCTGATGAGCAGGAAGCCATCAATTCACCAGTGAAACCATTAGGTTGGGAGGAAAACATAAAACGATTTAATTTGCAGGGCTTTGCTAGCTCCTCCTCCTCTTTTCTTTCTCTCTCTTTCTCTCTTTCTCTCTCTCTTTCTTTCTCTCTTTCTTTTCCTTCCTTCCTTCCTTCCTTCCTTTCTCCCCTCCCCCACTTACTCCCTCTCACACACACAGTGACAAGTTGATAATAATAAACCATTTAATAAGCATTTACCATGCATCCCACTAGGTATTTCACATTTATTTTCTCATCTCAGTTTCTCAGCATTCCCAGCAGACTGGTACCACCTTGGTGTGACTGGGTTTATTGGATTGTTGCTTTCCACCCCGCCAACTCCCCACCCCCAGGAACTGAGCTGTGAATCCCCAGCGAATGGTTGTTTTGATGGGAGGGAGGGTCAGAGCTTTCTAGAACATGCACAACATTCACTGCAGGGAAGGCACTTCTGGGAGAGTGGGGGAGAGAGAGAGCAAAGGTTCCTGGTAGTGTGCAGAGAGCAGGTGAGAGTAGAGAAAGGCAGGAAGGAAGAAGTGGAGATGTCTTCGGTCTCTGACCAGAACCTAGGATTTCTCAGCCTACATCTGCACCTCAGGCAGGTCTGCCTAGCTTTGCTGTCTTGGCCCAGCCCTGCTTGGACTTCCCTCTCCACCATTAACACTGCAGCTAGTGACTATTGGCCCATGAAGGACACAGCTTGAAATAGGTGCTCCCTTTTGTTTTTGGAGCTCAATTCTCACTTCCCATACCTCTGGTCCAGCTTGCATCCCAGGCAGTGGTTCATTCGCATGCTTCCCAGAAATATTTCATCTGTGACTGACTGGCCAGCTCTTCACCAAACCCACCTCCTCTTCTTCCTGGACTACATTTCCCAGCCTCCCTTGCAGTTGGATGTGGCCATGTGCCTGAGTTCTAGCAAAGGGAATGTGAGTTGAAAGTGAGGGGCACCACTTCCAGGCCTACCTCCTACAAAGCTTCCTTCCATATGTGATGCTCCAACCCTTTTCCCCTTCCCCTCAGCTTGATGCAAAAGGACCTTTTAGAAGCGCCCTGTTGAAGATAGTGGAGCCACAAGACGGAAGGGACTGCATGCCTAAATCATGGCTTGGAGGGGAAAGGGCTACCTGCCATCACGATAATCCATTTGGGGCTTTAAGTGAGTGAGAAATTGACTTCTATTGTGTTTGAGCCATGGTACTCTTTCAATGTGTCGGTAAGCAAAGCTAGCATTATCTTAAGTAACACAGAGCTTCCTGGGACCCACCCTGTGCACAGTGCTGGGGGCAGGCAGGCTTGTCTCTGCCTGTTGGGAGCTCCTACTCTATTACTTCCACCAAGCTCAGAGCACCCCATAACCCACTGGCTTTCATACCAGTGACTTTGAAACCAGAACCTTAGAAGCAGCCCAAGTACTCACAGCCCAATTCCAAGCTTCCACGTGCTAGCTTTTCTGCAGCAAATTCACCGAGCACCCTTGGCTGCTCTTCCTGACTTGAATCAGTGTATTTACATGGGGTCAGGACCATCCTGTACTCTGTAACTGCATAAATATCCACTGAAAGAGTCTGTTTCATTGGCAATCACAGAGTTGGCAAGGATAAGGGAGCTGCCTCCAGGGAGAAGGAAAAGGCAGAATTTTCAGCAGCTTCATTCCCTGGAGCCCCACAGCTGCTCAGGTGGCCCTCACCCATGTGAGAAGGTGGGGGCTGTGGCAGGGAGAAGCAGCAGGTCCCTGGCACAACACAGGCAAACATACCTGGGAAGTTGGCACACCTGGCTTCTTGCCAGAGGAATCTGCTAGGACTGAAACCCCCTTCTCTCATTGTACCCTTTGATGGTTTGCTGGTTTGCAGAGCAGGGAGGCCTGGATTTCTACCCTCTCTCCACACTGGCTTCTCTATAGGAAAGGTCCCTGCAGATAGTCCTTTAGGGGAGTTAGCATCTATGGCTCAAGGATCTAGGGCCAGCTTTCTCCCTTGGTGCCCTATATAATTTATTTTCTAGGCAAAGGCTGCCCATTCAAAAGCATCCTCCTCCTCCACTGACTGCTGATGTTCCACCCCTAGCAAGCCCTTGCCTGTGTCCAACATTATTGCCCTCTTATTGGGTTCTTCTCCCAAAATGCTGGTTCTAAAGACACTGGGTCCTTGCCATATTGGAGTGACCAAACTGACACCGTGGGGGCTCTTGTGTGCAAAGGGCCAATCCAAGTATCTTCTGTAACCTTCACAACCACCTGAGGAGGTAAGCAGAGATTGCCCCTATTTTATACATCAAGAACCCCAGACCCACCTCAAGCCCTGCAATAAATGTCAGAGCTGACTTGAACCCAGCCTCCCACCCCCTAAACCAAGGTTGATAAAATTCTCCCTGGGCTTAAGCTCTCTGGCTCCAGAGATACATGACTCAGGGCTATGGTGCCTGTAACTTAAAATACACCAGCACCTATAGTGGGACATTTTCTGTCTGACTTAGGTGAAGCCCTAACCCAGTTAGCCACCATTCTGCTAACAAGTGCACACCCCATGGAGGGGAAGCTCAAGTTCTAATCTGGAAGCTCCCATCCTGAGGCTGCTACTGGAGTTCCAGTTATCTCTTCATTTCCATCAATACTCAAGCACCAGGAATGCTAGAAATGTGTGTGTGTGTGTGTGTGTTTTATGTGGTGAAATTGATGGCTTGCTCTTTAGCATGATGGCTATTTTTAAAAAGGGTAAAATTCATAGTACTCAATTTCAAGATATATGGATTGGCTGAAATATTTTAGAGGCAGGCTCCACCCTTGTGAGGACAGGGTTGGAGAATCCCGGAAACCCCATAGCTGGCAGTCCCAGGGATGGCTCCCAGTGGTTCCAATGCTTGCCACCTAACTGGTTCCATGCCTGGCAACTGGATTTTGGAGGATTTCCAGTTGCCTATGCCAAATAGACGGTAACAAAATTCTGCCTCAGAAATGTTGTCATATCTGCCTTGAATGGTCGGAGCAGCTGAGAGCACAAGCCGGCTGGGACTCCCTGAGCAGGCTCATGAGCTGTTCTGTGCCTGCCGGCTGCTTACATGTTAGATGATCAGTATCTGTGTGGCATGCCACACCATTTGCCCTGAGACTTGCCCTGTGGCTGTCACAGTGTGATTCAGAGTGTTCCCTGCACAGGGGCCCTCCTCTTCTCCACTCTGACTCTCTTGCTGGCCTCCTTCCCCTTCCCTAGTTCCCCGCTCTAAGGCTTTGGCCTTGAGCTTGCCCTGAGGCAGCCCACAGACAGCCCTCAGGGGTGGAAAGACTCTGCTTTAGGGACAGGGATGATTAGTAGAAACCTCCTGTCTGTAAACATTTAACACCTGGTTTCCCTCCTACGAGACCTTTTCAGTATCTGAGCTGGCATTGACTGACATGCTGGAAAATTCTTTAAAATGTCCTAAAAAAACAACTAAGCAACCATATCTCATCCATTACAATAGCTAAAATTTTAAAAGACTAGAAACACCAAAAGTTGGTGAGGCTATGGTGCAAGTGAAACAACTGTCCACCACTGGTCAATGGCACCACCACTTTGGAGAACTGTCTTGCACCTTCTAGAAAGGTTCAGTAACCACCTGCCCTGTTGTCAGCCATTCCACTCCTGGGTATTCTCCCAAAAGAAATGAAAACCTATATTCATAAAAGACTTGTACTCAGATGTTCATTGCAGTCCTATTCGTGAGAACCACAAACTGGAGCAACCTAAATGTTGGTCAACAGGTAAATGCCATACCCAAACCGTGGAATACTACTCAGCAATAGAAAGCAATGCACTGCTGCTACAGATAATGGCACAATTGCATCTCAAAACCACCATGCTGAGGGAAGGAAGCCAGATACAAAAGGGTACTTGCTGTAAGATTTCATTGACACGAAGTCGAAAAACAGGCAAAAATACTTACAATGCTAGAAATCAGAAAGTGGTTGCTCCAGGGAGGGAGGAGAGGGAATGAATTGGAAAGGAGCCTGAAGGGCCTTTCTGGGGTGACAGACTGTTTTATAGCCTCTTTCAGGTGGTTACACAGGTGCGTACAATTGTCAAAATGTATCCATCTGACCACTTATGAATTTAGGTTAATTATCCCTTGATTCAAGAAAAGGGACATTAAAAATACTATTGAATAACCACAGAAAGGAGAAAAACCCTCAGTGGTTCTGCATGTGTGCATTGTGGGTTTTCACCACTCCTGAGCCCAGTGTGGAGAAGGGAACTGGAGTGAAGACTGTTGGTTAGCCAATGGGCGAGGACACTTCCTTGGGCACCTGCCAGGAGGCCCCTTACAAAGGAGGCAGCAACGTCAGCCCCCAAACACAAACACTCAATGAAATAAAGCAACAGGGGCCCTGAGGAAGCTGGCTTGAGAGTGTGGGATAGATAGCAGGCTTTGAGCCAAAACCACTTTCCAAGAAATGCCAATGTTTTTGTATTTGGGAACGGAGAGGGAGTATTAAGGCAAGCAAGAGCCAAAATGTGTTGGTCTTTGGACAACAATTGTGCTCAACTGAGGGGGCCCTGTGGGAGAGACTTCAAAGTGCTGCTACTGAGACCTCCTCTGTGGGTCTCTGGGATGCGGCACCCATAAAAGCGCTGACTGGAGTGGAAAGTCAGAAGTTCCTTAAAGGCAAAGGCCTCCTATTTTGTATGCTGGAGAGGAATATTCTATTTCCCTAGTAAGAGGCTGGCCAAAGTCACACCCATATACCTTCAAATAGCCAGCGGAAGCTTGTGATCTATGGCACAGGAATGAGCTTGTGAGTCAAGCCTGCACATATACACTGGTTCTGACCTCTTATGAACTGTGTGGCCTTGGGAAAGTGACTCGGCCTCTCTGAGCTGCAGTTTCCTTGCCTGCAAAATGGGGAAAATGACACCTACTACTGGCAAAGTAGAAATTGCCTGAAGCCTAGTGAATGCTGAACACAGGATCATATTTGGGCTCCAATGGTCTTTCCAGATTGTCTATGCCAACCTCTCAGCTGAAGAAGGAATCCTCTCCAGCCAAATCAGCATTCTTTTGTAAAAAAAAAAAAAAAGAGAGACATTTAGAGACAGGGTCTCACTCTGTCACCCAGGCTGGAGTGCAGTGGCGCAATCATAGCTCACTGTATCCTCCAACCCCTAGGCTCAAGAAATCCTCCCACCTTAGCCTCCCAAGTAGCTTTTTAATTTTTGGATCTGAAGTGTACAAAATTTGCATAATCATTATCCTTGGATCATGACAATGTTCCATGCATAGTCCACTTTTTTGGTTTTATTCTAAAAATTGTTTCTTTTTAGTATTATCCAATTTAAAATAATAAAATAAACGTGTGAACCGTCCCCCGACTCAACAACATGTGGGTCTGTCGCTGCACTTTTCAGTCTATTTCATCAGTCCCTTTGTCCACCCCTGTGCCAGCACCATGTTGTCTTCTTATACTTTCTGATGGTGCTAGGCACTAAGAAGACAGTCAATCAGCAAGCGGATTGAGAGTGACAGGGAGCGGGGTGTGGGGAAAGGTCTGCTTTGGAGAGGGTGATCAGGGAAGGCCTCTTTTTGAGCAAAGATCTGAAAAAGGAAAGGGAGACACCATGGCATCATGGCATAATGGCATTCCAGGACTCTAAGGAGACGTGTGTGCGTGTGTGTGTGTGTGTGTGTGTAAGAGAGAGAGAGAGAGACAGCGAGAGAGACAGAGAGGTGGGAAAAGGGGAGAAGAAGGAGAGGAGCTAACAAATTTCAGTGTGGCAGGAAAGAAAGGCAGGGGATAGATGACATATGGCTTTCTAATCTCCATTTTTACAAAGACTATTTAGTACAACTCATTTTGTAGCTGGGGAAACAAAGGCTCAGGAAAGGTGACTTGGCCTAGGCCGCGCATCTAGGTAGGGGCAGGGTTATGGTGAGAATTCAAGGCTCTGTGCATCTTTGTGTTGACCCTCTGGGCCCTCAAATGATTTTCATTCCACAAAATGCCTCCAAGCAGCTTTCAGGTAATGAAGTGACAAACAGTATATTGAAATAGTGTTCTTCCAAGCAGAAGTTCTTTACCATGCAAAAGATTATTTGGAGACTAATTAGGATTCTGAAATTCTGTAATGGCTAATTCCTTAGGGCCATGTCAAAATCCATGTGAATATTTCCAAATTATTTTCTTATCATAGGCAATATTAATTCTTAAGAGAAAAACCAAACACATGCTAGTGACATTCTTAGAATCTGAGTTGGGTGTTATGATCATATAAGCACAAGTAAGAGTTTGTCTTAATAACTGAAAAATATATGATTAATAATTTTACATTTATTTTAATACCATCCCTTCAGTTTAATAGATGACAAGAATTCTTATTCCTAATATTGTGGATGTAAATATTAATGTCAGAGGTTTAAAGGGTTCACCTACTCGCTCTCTTTTGAAACTCTGAGCTGGGTACAAGATAAAAACAGGAGAGAGACGCATGACTAAAGACATTTGAGTAAGTCTGACCTGCATTCCCTATTAAACCTTCAGGGTAAATGGATTTCTCAAATCTGTTTTCTTCTTTGGGCAGCTAATCCTTTCCTTCCAGGAAGAGATTTCAGCCCCTCCACTCTCTGCCTTGTCTATGGCAACAGCCCCATGTGCTGTTTCCATCTTGCATCCCCACATTAGGCTTTGATACAACTGCAGAAATTGTGACTCAAGAGATCACAATTACTGACTTCCGAGAGCCTCTGATTTCTCCCAGAAGAATGAGCAGAGGAGAAGTTCTAGGTATTTTCAAAGACAGATGAATTCAGGCTGTTTTTGAATCATGCCCAGGCTTTTCTCAGTCTCTCCTTTTTCTTATGAGGACAATTCTAAAAGTATGCAGATATGAGAGTGCTAACTGTAGAGGGTCCTGCCTGCCCTTGGCACAGGTAAGAATCACCTGCTTTTAGTTACTTATGTCTCCATGAGATCAAGACAACTTGGTCCAGTGGATGCAATGAAAGAGACTCAAGCGGTTGAATGATTCTCTTCCTAAGCTCTCTGTCCTAAGCCACTCTGCCACTGTGAGAGCATAAGGATACTGATAGATCTCATAGGTGTACACTCACTCGTCCCTGAAGTTCTGTTTTGAGAAAGAAAATACAACGCAAAGGCATAATAAATCCAAGAGAAGTCCTTCTGATTTGTAGAGAAGAGGCTTCACTTAAATGAAATAAGATGTAGATGCCCAACTCAGCCACTGACTGGCTATGTGAACACTGACAACTCCTTTAGCCTCTCTATGCCTCAGTTTCCTCATCTGTAAAATGGGAGTGATGACAGTGTATATGCTGCAGGGTTGTTAAGAAGGGTAGGTGAGTTCAAGTGCAAGACACTTGAAACAGTTCCTGGCACATGGTAAATACTCAGTAGGGGTTAGCTATTGTTATTGTAACAAAAGATAGGGAGCCAAATGACCTTCACTGTGGAATCCTAAATAAATAAGACAAGGATTATATTTGAAACTATAAATAGACAATAAATAAGATGAAAAGAGGGATGATTTTTCTTCCCAGCAGGTTTTCCACGGCAATGGTAGGTCTATTCAAACATAAGCCTGGCATGGTGCTGGCCTCTCATGGCCCACAGTAGGCAAGATGTATGGTGGAACAGTAACTATCATCAAGTCTAAAGTGACAAATGTAAGGTCAAGAGCAGAGGTGGTGGGGACCTGATGCAGGATTTTCATCAGGCTAGACTCTCTAGGACAAAGGGTGTGGAGGGACAATCAACTCTGGCTGCACAAGAGACTTGATCAGGGAGCTTTGAAAGACCCAGATAAGTCTACAGCCATACCACCCTGAACCCATCGAATCTCGTTCAAACAACCCAGATTCCCAGACCACACCCAAGGCCAATGAAATAAAAATCATCCGTGGTCAGGCCTGGGCCTCAGGATTTGTTTAGAGCTCCCCAGGTGGTTCTGATGTGCATCCAGGGGTGAGCAACCCTCCTCCCAAGTCTGGATCCCCTTTCAACACTACGTAAATGGATAGCTTATCCTGGCCAGTCTTCAGGAGGCCCAGACACAATCTCAATTCTCTTCAAAGAGACAAAGAGAAAACCCACCAAGCCCCACCCAGGGCAGAAATCAATTAATATTTGTTTACAGGTCCACAGTGCCTGGTATACAGTTTTGGTGCTGAATCAATAAGTGAATGAATAGATGAATGAATGAATGAATGAATGAATGAACGAACGAACAAATGAATACAGCTCCATAGAAAATGTCTAGAAATAAGGAAATAAATTGGTTAAAAACTTTCTGGAGGGCAATTTAAAATCATTCATATCCACTGACCTAGAAAATCTACTTTTTGGAATCACCTCAAGGAAGTGCAGGTCCTGGCTGGATTTTCTCCCAAGTGCCTGCAGTGCTGATTAAAGGGAGATCCAAGGGCTACAGAAGTGAAGAGTGGACACTCTAGGGCAATGGTGCTCTTGCAATCCCATTTCCATGGGGAGACGAGAGAGGGGCATCCTCAGACAAGGCCCATACTTTTTTCTTTCATTAGTATTTGGGATTTGCACAGACCTTCAGTTAAGAACTCAGTGCAGACTCCAGAATTCAGTGGCCTAAGCATGAAAGAGACTCTTCTAGGTAGGAGAAAGCTGATAGGAAAGTCCTGCCAGCGGGTCAGTCAGCCCTTTAAAAAAAAATCACAGTAAGGCAGTGTCCAATGTCTGATTTTGAGCAGAGTAGCCCTCCTAGGATGAGTTAACTGCAAAACGTGCCCCTGGGTGGTTAATGATGTGACCCAATCTTGCCAGCTGGTATGAACAAAGGTGTCAGCAATTTGAAGCCTTGTGCAACATTGCAGATGGTTATTAACTTGGGGAAGTTAGGAACCTTCCCTTTCTGGAAATGGGATGGATTTACCTTTGAGTCCATCTTGAAGGCATTACACATTAGAGAGAATCCATTCATCAAGACCCAGAGCTTGCTCCTCAAGACAGGAGGAGCAGTCTGCATCTACGGTGCAGGTGATGAAGGGCTTTCTCCGCTGTGTCTGCAACAGCATTATGATGGTGGGGCTTTGAATCAGGGGCTGGAATCAACAGGAACAGAATTTTGCAAATATGCCTTTGAAAGTCAAACCATCCCATCTGAAGCTATTAAATGTGCTTGTATGTGTATGTACTTCTTGGTACTTAAGAGAAAATAGAATCATCATTCCCTGGGCAAGACCACTTATAAGAAATTTGGTCCAGAAAAAATATTATTCTTGTGTTACAAAATCAAAGCAGTGGGGGGAAGAAATCAAAGGAAAGGATCACTCAGGAAAAATGTCCCGGTTCCAAAATGCTGCGGGAGACCGCATAAAAAGCACGGTAATATTTAAGCTTGTGCTAAACAGATTTTTTCTACAGTCACTTTTTACCAAGTGTAAGTTTCTATATGCTCTGTCAAATGCCTCTTTAAGGATTTATTCTGAGGGATTTTCTACCATTCTTGAACTTAAAAGTTCAGGCAAGGTTAAAGGGCAGGATGGACTTTGGAAGTGAAAGGCCACACAGGGGACAACAATGAGAACATGGCACTGAGAAGGCCGAGGTCAACCCTCTGTGCCCTGCCTCGCCCATTTATAAAGGGCCTAGGTAGTTCTCCTGAGTCACAGGTGCCCCTGGCCTCAGCCAGCCAGTCTGCAATGAACATGGGTCATCAATGTCACAGAGTTCCAGGGGCTGTACATGTGTGACTGGCTGGTACTGTCCCATACTGGGAAATCACCAAGGGGGTTGATGGTGGGCAGGTAGTGATGTCTTAGATACCAAGGATGACATCACCACTACAAACATCATTGTGACCATTACACTAAGTCTTACTGAAGAAAGAATAAAACCAAGTAATTCCCTGAAAACTGACCAAAGCAGTATTAAGAAATGTTACTGAATTATTGATCCCTTCAAATGCAAGTGCCTATTTCTTGGTGAAACCGTATGTTCTAAAACCAAAAGGCAAAGAGAACAGCTGCTCTCTACTTCTCCACAGAGGTCACACTGACCTCCATGTGGCCAGATCCACTGAGAGATTCTCTTCGCCCTCATCTTACTCATCTCAGCAGTGTTTGACACAGTTGACTATTCCCTCCTTCTTTTAAAACATAAATCAAATAGTTTTAATTGTCTGCATAAAACTCTCCAAGGCATCTCATTGTACTTTAAAATAAAAGCTAAGCCCTACAAAGCCCTATCTGATCTGGCCCCACTTTAACCCATTCCAAGAAGGTACCAAACTCTTTCCTGCCTTAGGGCCTTTGTACTGGCCATTTCCTCAGCTTGGAATGTCCTTCTCACAGCTGGTTCCTTCTCAGCTAAGTCTCAAATCAAAACAGCCTTCTTCGATAGAGAAGGTTCTATGACCATCTGGAACAGTCACCTCCATCCCAGTTTTCCTCTCTCATATCAGTCTCTGTGTGTCTTTCCTTCAGCACCTATCACATTTGCAAGCTATCTTTTTTTCCTGTTTTCTGTTTATAGTCTGTCTCTTCTACTTCACCTGGAATGTTAACTCTTTGGGAGCAGAGACCTCACCCACCACCCAGAATAATACCTGGTTCATAGACAATGTTCAGTGAATATTTATTTGGAGTGAGGAAGGAAGGGAGGGAGGGACTGAGAGCGAAGGAGGGAGGACAATGCTCCCAACTAGTGTGTCCAAAGACTGATATACCTCAAATTCATTACAGAGGTGCTACTAAATAATGAATAGTGAATTGATATGGTTTGGCTCTGTGTCCCCACCCAAATCTCATCTAGAATTGTAATCCCCACATGTCAAGGGAGGGACTTGGTGGGAAGTGCTTGGATCATGGGGCTGGTTTCCCCCATGATAGTGAGTGAGTTCTCACGAGATCTGATGGTTTAAAAGTGTGACACTCCCCACCTCGTGCTCTCTCTCTCCTGCCACCATGTGAGATGTGCCTTGCTTCCCCTTTGCCTTCCACCATGATTGTAAGTTTCCTGAGACCTCCCCAGCCATGTGGAACTGTGAGTCAATTAAATCTCTTTCCTTTATAAATTACCCAGTCTCAAGTAGTTCTTTATAGCAATGTGAAAACAAACTAATATATAGATTCCATTTATTTTGGCTACAGCTGAAGATATAGAGAGTTGAGTCATTGTCACATGGAATGTTCAGTTGATGTAGGGTAAAGCAGCATTCAACTTATCATGAGTAAGAGGCACTGCATTGGGGAGCTGAGGCCAGATGGCCTGCCCACTGGGATATGGAGAACTTGATTTTGAGACTACATAGGAGAGCATGGCCAGGGCGGTGGGCTCTGCTTCTACAGCAGCCCTTAGTGCAGAGAGGGAGGGAGTGAACTCTGTGATCCCCTTGCAGGCCATACAGAATCATGGCTCAGAACCCCACCCAAATTACTGTTGGCCCATAACCAAACTCTGAGTTCCAGGAAGGTAGGGGTGGGCCTTGTTCAACAACCAATAAACATTTGTTGAGTGGCTGTATTTAACAGACCTTCTTCATCCATACTAATTATGTTTTATTTACAATACACTTTTATACACAGTGCTTACTACATGCCAGGTACTTTTCTAAATGTTTACAATATTCAAGCCTCACAAACACCCCTAAAAAAGAGATGCTTTTATTATTACTACTTTAAAGATGCAGAAACTGAGGCAAGAAAAGAATAGGGAACTTGCTACTCAGTTGAGAGCTGGAACGTGAACTTACTGTAGCCTTGGCTCCAGAATCTATGCTCTTAACCACCAGCCCGTGCTATCAAGAGTGTCTACTGCCACAGCACCAGCACCATGGATCAAGAACAGGTGGGTGGGATGGCAGCATCGGAAAAGGGTGAATGGGGCAAGTGGGTACTTACCCTTTAAGGGATCGCTGGGTTAAGTCTCACATACTTCATATACCACTTTTTGGTGTCACTTCTGCAGGCTAAGGGAAGGTGGGGAGGCTGAAGCTTGGGAGTCCATTTCCAACCCAGTATCCCTACCTCTGCAGGAGATCTCTTTATCCCTTCATGTTTCTACTGTAGTTCTAGGCCAGCAATTCTAAACCTGGTACAATTCTGTCCCTGTTGCCAAGAGGACATTTGGCAATGTCTAGGGACATTTTTGATTGTCCCTAACTTGTGGGAAGTGGGGAGGTTCTACTGGTACTGAGTGAGTAGAAGTCATGGATGCTGCTAAACATTCTACAAGTCATGGGACAGCCCCCCACAGCACAAAATAATCTGGTCCCAAATGGTAGTAGTGCTATGGGTGGGTCGCCCTGGTCTTGGTCCAGAGACTACCTTTTAGAAAATCAATAAGAAAGGTGGTAAGGCCATCAAAGGCAGGTCCATCTGTGAATCACCAAGAAATGCCAGCTGCACCACTACAAAATCTGCGGGGAAGAGGCAAGACCTGCCTGCTTGCCTCCCTCTCTCTCCTAATTCCTGGAACCACAGCCTCTCTCTCCTGCCGAGAAGCTAAGAACAGCCCTGGCCCTCATGGCACATAGCAGAGGTTGCTAATACCCACTTCCTTTGGCAGCTTCTTAATGCTCTTGGCTTGGCATTTGGTATTCCTCGAGCCCTTTTGCCTAATTACATTCTAGAGATGAAGGGAAACCTATGTATAATTCAAAAATGAATGTCCCTACCTTTGATTCCTCTCAAACATGCCAAATCAGAGTAGAACTGTGCTACTCCTCCAAATAGATTACGGGGATCTCTGGAGAAGTAAATGGACCTTGATGAGCTAGACCCCAGGGCAGAGCACAAGATAATTTAGAGTGCTCTTTATGGATGATAAAATGAAGAAAACTCAGGATCAGATTTAGGATGGAAGAGAGTGGGGGAACTACGTGGTATGGTAAACCCAGAAGGCCCAGGTTTGATTGCTGGCTCTGTACCTGAGCTCTGTGGCCTGGGATTATCACTCCACTTTTCCCATGTGTAAAACGGGGTTTGAGACACCCCCATAAAGATACTGGGAGGGTTGGTGGAGGAGGCCCTCAAGGGCCTCACACTGCATGTGGCTTAGAGTAGAGCCTTATCAAATGTTTGTTCATTCACTTGCCAATGTTCATCCTTTTATTCACTTATCACCATTTATCCTTTTAACCATCTCGACACCTGAGGGATCCAAAAGCTATTTATGCCTCTAGCTCACCAACTCGGGAGCAGTCAGATGTCCTGAGCACTCAGTAGAATAATAATGAACAAAAATAAACCTAAGGAGCACTGGATGTGACTTCATTTGCAGTCATTTCAAGGAATCATAGAGTTGATTGGATTTTAAAATTGAGCTTCAGCTAATGAACACATGTGCAATCCAGAGTCAAAGGCATGTGCTGAGATGTGATTTCATGGCCATCTATATGGGAAAAAAAGGTCTGTAACGGTGTGGATAGGATGCTGTCCAGAGAAATGGATTAGGCTAGCAGTTCTCAAAACAGGGCTAATGATCAAAATCACCTGGGGATCCCTCTGAGCGCAAAGATTCTCCATCTGACTCCCAAGAGCCCAATCTCATGCATCTAATGGGGTCCAGAAATGTACAAGTTCCAAACTCTCCCCAGGTGATTCTAAGGTCAGCTGGATTTAGGAACCTCTTGACAGGGTTTCTAAATTGTGTCGAGCAGTTCACCAAGTGCCAGGCAACAACCCATGATCCTTAAATCTCTTCCAAAATCCTTAACCAAGATGTTTCGCAAGCATTGTTTGAGGCTGCATTTGCTTTCACATCTAAGAGAACATTTTTAGATATGAGATTTGTTTTCCTTCCAGCAAGATGCTCTACATCACTACTACCAATTAGGCAAGTTCATTTAAAAGCTTTGAATCCATACTTGTAAAATTCCCCCTTTGCTCATCCAACTTTATGTCTAAACAGTGCAGCTGATGGCTGTACAGTTCCATTTATGAATTCCACTCTTGTGAATATATTTCCAAAATTCTTTCAGAATTTCTTTGTCTGGATAAGCCAGGACTGCTGGTTTTAATAAGAACATGGTTTAAACATAGTTATCCAGGTCACTGATATTTCATGGCTTCCCAGAACACAGACAGCACCCAGTACTCAGACAGAACCTTCCCCTTTTCAAACAAACACTGCCCTTGCCCAATTCTATCCTTTCCTTTTACAAAAGAACTCCCTCTCCATTTTCCTCGCACACCATTTTCTCTTTAGAAAGAGTTATATGGTGTAATAGAATGAACACTGAGGTTAGACCAAAGGAAAGGCAAGCACTGCCTCTGGTTATATATAGCTCATCAACATCACAAAGTGGTCCACAATAGTGTCTAGCAAAGTGGCTTGCACACAGTAGGTCCTCAACAGCTAACTAAATGAATTCAATTATTTGAGAGAACTCTTGCACCTCCATTTAGGAAAACCCAAACAAGTATTCTCTGAACAACTGCGACATTCCATAGCATTCACATCTGAGAACATGTTCTATTACATAATCAACAAAGTAAAAGGAGCTTTATTTTTAGCTACTGGACTTTGCAGGGAAGATCAGAGTCCCATTTTAAACTTCTCTTTCATCCCTAACCTTCAAATGACACTCCTATACTTTTTGTTTAATTTTTTTTAAGACTCAGTTAAAGATGGCCTGGAGCACACTTAAAACAATACAAAACAAGAGAAATAAACCAGATGGCAAAAAATCATAAATCAGGACAAGCTGAGCTGAACAAGCTACAAAGGAAGGCATGGTCAAACTGTGAAGGGAAGAGGCGCTTCATCCCTCATGGATAAGTCTCCATTATTGCTTCCTTGCAAAGGAAAGCTCGGAGGTCATCTGGGGTGTGTGTGTGGAGGGGGTGTTATACCTCCTCAACTTGTCACAAGCAAGGCTAGAAAAAGCTGCATGATAGTTGGAAACCTCCAAAGGGTCAGTACTCAGAACAGGTCAGTTGGGCATTGCTTCCCATATGATAGAAAAATAATAGTCTGTGAGGATCTTTGTTTTAATTGAATGATGATAAAGGTAGAGAAAGAAGAAAAAGAAACTGACCCAATGTATCTGTGCTGTTTCTAACACATGATGAAAACAATGAGAACTACCCTCTAGAAAAACCATCCATCCTCATCTTTTCTACAAACATCCATAAAAGGACATACCTTACACAAACATCACTGGCATCCTCTGGACTAAGGAAGGCAAGAAGGGGACTCTAAAATTCGAGACCCATCTTGTTTTGCCATGTCTCTGATACTGGATTAAATGTTTGGACTTTTCCATGAAGATAAGGGCTTCAGTTTTGGGAGATTTGTTTTGTTTTATTGGATCTGTGTGATAGCTGGTAGAAAGTAAAATATTCAGGAGGTATTGTTTACATGTACTAAGGATATATGGACATCTGTCAACCTGCATTGGGCTGGCCTTTCAGCTCTTACAACAACTGCCATATATTTCTAGTACATTAAAAAGCTTAAAAAAAAAAAAAAAAGAAAGAAAAACTGGGCCTCTTAGGCAAGAGTACATGTCCATTAGTTTTAGACACTTACAAGTACATGCTGTTCTGTTGTAAAACAACACACAGAAAATCTGGCACTAAGTTTCCCACCCTGGAGCCCTGTTTACAAATATACTGAATTATAAACCCCAGAACATCATCTTCACCCTTCTCCCCATTTTATCTATGTGATCTGAAAACTTGAAGAAGGTTTTCCAAGGCATGCTTGTCACTCTGAATTTATGGGCACAGACAATGCCAAGGACTCCCGTTCACTACACACTGAATGTTTTGCACCACCCAATAAGGACTCTCAGAGTGGGAGAAGAAATGTGGTTACGTGTTGGGAATGTAAGCAGCAAAAAGGGATTACATCAATAGACCTAAATCTGTCTATTTCCTTATCATCCTCCACCCTCTTTGTTGATAGCTGTTATGAGTGCATCAGAGTTTGCTGCAAATGGCTTTTCTGAGCCGCCCTAGAACTTTGTGGATATGCTAAGGAAATAATGAACTGGTAGTGGATTGTCTTTCCCACCTGCTTCCAGAGCTTCCAGAATTTTCCCAATTAGAGTACTCATTGCCTTATTATCTCTAGTCAAAGTAAGCATTGCACTGTGTTGTAATCACTTGTTTAAATCCTACCTTTCTTGTCATACCGAAGTACTCCAGAAGGAGGGGCAGAGATCACCACTGCCTTGTCGTTACCAATCTATCCCCCAAACCTTGCAAGGTGCATGGTCTGTAATAGAAGGTTAATAATATTTGTTAACTGAAATGCACTGATAACAGAGTGAAAAGGGCTCCCTCTTGTAGGGTGACCAATTGTCCTGGTTTGCCCAGGACTGAGGGGCTTTCCAGGCCCTGGCACTTTCAGCACTTAAACCAGGACAGTCCCAGGCAAAGCGGGAAGGTTTAAACAACTGATCTCTTTTCATTTCTGCACCACCAGATCCAGGTTGCAGACCCGCCCTCGCCTCCCAGGAGTTCCCAACCCTGTCGCACCTGTACATACAGCTGCTCGCCTCACCCATCAGCTGGAGGGAGGGGGCAGCCTTCTAAGGTGACATCCCTTTGTGCCCAGTTTCTGCCCAATGACAAATGACTACCTTAGCCACACTGCCTGGTCAGTTTCCTTATGAGAGGCAATAATGGTTTCTTTATTTCCCAGATTCAGAAAATGGGCAGGTGTCAGAATGATCACGAGAGATGCCCAAATTTAAGCTGTGTCCCCGAGTCTACCCAAAGGTGGGCATGATGCCAGATATCTGTGCACTCCAGATGAAAAACTGCTGCTCTCCTTTCCTGGCCACCTGCAAACCCATCCCAGGTCCCCCTGCCTGTCAATTTCTAAAGCTCACCTTCTTTTCTCCCATATTAGGATTAATGGAGGCTAGGTGCTGAGGTCCCTCTTTGCACCACAATTATGCTGGGGATGTGATAAGGGAACATGAAGCTCACTTGAATCTTAAGGGAAAGATAACCCAAGACAGTCTTGCCACTCAGGATTCAGAATGCTTGTTTATGCAGTGGTGAGTGGATTTTGCCACCAGTTTGAAACAAGTTCACCCATGGGCACATCATTCTTGCTTACATCTAGGATGCCCTTCTATAGACTATCCAGAAAACATAAGTTAAAACTGAAGGCAAGGGAAAAGCCAAAAACAACCCAAATGTCCATCAATAATACATAAACAGTCCTGTATTCATATAATGGAATATTACAGAGCAATAACAGAATGAATTACTGATACAATGCAACAACATGGATGAATCTTGAATATTTACACTGCATAAAAGAAACCAGACAGAGAAGTACATACTGTCTGATACGCTTCCTATGAATTTCAGGCTGGGCATGGTGGCTCACGCCGGTAATCTCAGCACTATGGGAGGCTGAGGCGGACAGATCACTTGAGACCAGGAGTTCGAGACCAGCCTGGCCAATGTGGTGAAACCCTGTCTTTACTAAAAATACAAAAATTAGCCAGCTGTGGTGGTACACGCCTGTAATCCCAGCTACTCAGGAGGCTGAGGCAGGAGAATCACTTGAACCCGGGACGTGAAGGTTGCAGTGAGCTGAGATCGTGCCACTGCACTCCAGCCTGGGTGACAGAGTGAGACTCTGTCTCAGAGATAAAACAAAACTGAAGTTCAAAAGCAAACAAAACTGATCTTTGCCATTAGAAGTCAGAGTAGTGGTTACCTTGAGCCAGAGAAAGAGAAAAATAATGATTGGGAAGTAAATGTTTTGCAGGGGCAGAAATGTCTTGATTTGGGTGGTGGTTATATGAACGTACACATAGGCAAAAATTTATTAACTTGTACACTTAAGATGAACTCACTTTACTTACTTTATACCTCAATTTAAAAAGTAAAACAAAAATACAAAAGCAATGGAGGAGATACTTGCTTTGAGCTTGATCCAGCAAGCCATGTCAGGCATGTCATTTAACCCTGGGGAAAACATTCTTACCTCCTCTGTAAGTACATTATTCTACCTACCTGCTTTGGCTGTCAAATTAAATTAGATAAAACTGAGTGGGGTGGTTGTTCAATCTCATTTGTTAAATGTGTGCTCGACAAAGGCAATGCTGTCAATCCCAATGAAATTAGAATTTGTCAAATGACGAAGCTGATTTTTTTTTTTTAATAAAAGACAAATTTCTGCATTTAGGACTTACTCTCAAATCTCTTTCTAGCAGCTGTATCTCTCAGCCTATTAGTCAAAGGCAGGCACCCAGCCAGCTGTTTGCTGGATTCAACTTCTCCGTACATAATAATTTCAAAGGTCGTGTATATGTTAATTTACTACCTGGTTGTTATTCAAAAAGATTTTATTACATCACTTTATGGTTATTTATTCTTCCTCCTCCTCTAAGAAATTCTGGATACTAGAACACCCACTGGCAGGGTAGCTCTGGGTGAGTATGAGACTTCAAAGAAATCACTGTTGTCATTTTTCAAATTAAACATGAACACACACAAGCAATATGTTTTGGTCGGACATAATTATGATCACCATTGTCTGGAGCTAGAAGCAAGAAGTAGTTTAAGCAAAAATGGTTCGTATGTTTTTTTAAAGAAGAGAGCAAGCGAGATACCCACAGCGTGCCTATCTAAATCATTACTTGACAATAGCAATGCCCATGTGGTGAATTTGACAGTGTCTAGGTCTTTATAATTTGACTGGCTTTACTTTTTTCCTGGGGACAACCTAAGGGCTTCCTCGCTGATTATAAGGCAATGCAGTTTCATTTTCTATGGGTTCTGTGAGGCCCACAGTATCCTTAAGCTGGGTTCATATGGGAAGAGAATAAAACACCAAGAGGAGAAAAAAGGAGGTTGAGGAGAAGACAGGGTAAGGTAAGAGAGACGGGATTCCAAGGTAGCTTACAGGAGGGGAAGGTGGTGGGTTGATGGAAAGAGGTTGCATATGTAACACTATTTCATATGGCAGGCGTCACAGAAAAGGTTTTTATGGTGGTGGCTCAGGGAGGAGAGTTGTGATGAGAAAGGCAAATGGCAGAGAGCCACAAGAAGAGGGAGGCCTGGAGAGATCAGGCCCAGATAAAAGCACTGATTTGCTTTCAAATGAATATATCAGTGCCTCATTTACTCTTCACCAGCACCTGTAATCTCAGAGATCTCCCCAACACGTGTTCATGTTGGAGAAAAGAATGATTCAAGCACAAAATCGTCAGTGAGTGATCACCATTGTTCTTCTGCTCAAATGTCACATTAAGGCGCCCATACGCTACCATTCAGAAATCTATTAGTAACATAGCAAAGTCAGGAACTTCCCTGACCTACTTTTACCAGACAGTGGATGCTTCTAATTCTGCAATCAATGAAACAGTAAAATGATTAGAAAATGTGTGTAGCATAGTGTGGGATCAGACCAGGCAAACACAGCCACTGGGGAAAGGTTACTAGAATGTAACTTAAACAGCTTGTGTGCTTCTAAATTTGCCCCAGGCAATGAGGGGCATCAGGCCAAAGGGAGTCCTTCAAAACCAAAACCACAATCCTTCCTCTACCATCCCCAACTCTTGGATAGCCCGAGTTTATCTGTGCCTTCATATTCCCCGCTCCCCAGCCCTTCCTTTTCCAGCTGTGCCCTCCACACAGATGAACCAAGATCTGTATCTGCAATTTGATGTCTTGCCCTCTTTAAATGCTGTAGGCCTCCAGATCACCCCAGCCCCACTGAGATAGGTCCATGTGTTTATCCTCCCAGAACCACAAACTCAAACTCAAATCATCAAACGTTATAGCTAATTATATCCCACTGCCCGAAGCCTCACCTCCTTCCTCTGTTCCCTTTCTTATGTGGAAAAATACCCCTCCAAGAAAAGATGAAAAAGAAACTGGACAAACTGCCTCGTGCAGTATGATTTTTCTACCTAAAAAGATTCATCTTGGAATTATTTTTAAAATGCTCATGCTTACATTACAACTGAATTTTGGAAAATTTAGAAAAAATGGAAAAATTCATTCAGGAGTCTTATGCTGCCAACAAATCAAAACTATTTGACTTTATTGCTTTGTTTTTTATAGGAAACAACCTATCATGGCAGAGATACAATTTTCGTCTTTTCCTTTTCACACTGTATTTTATGATAAGCCATTTTCCTCAGAGATACAGAGCTGTTGAGAATTCCCTTAAGTAACAATGCCCACCCCTCAACTCCCACCCCTGCAATCCCCATGTCTTAAATGATTCCATTTCCTCACATATTTTTGGAGTTACATGTCTATCATGCACAGACAGCACTGGGAGTGACAAGGACAGGGAGCAATGGGATCAAGCTGTCTGCCTTCATTGTAGCTTAAAAATTAAGTACTACAGATGCTCCTTGACTTACGATAGGTTTATGTCCGTCATAAGTTGAAAATATTGTAGTCAAAAATGCATTTCATACACCTAACCTACCAAAATCATAGCTTAGCCTAGTCAACTTTAATGTAAGCTCCGAACACTTATATTATCCTATTGTTGGGTAAAAAAATCTAACAGCAAGCATATTTTATAATACAGTGTTGACTATCTCAGTAATTTATTGAATACTGTACTAAAAGTGAAAAACAGAATGGCTATACAGGTATTCGAAGTACAATTTCTTTCTTTCTTTTTTTTTTTTTTTTTGAGATGGAGTCTCGCTCTGTTGCCCAGGCTGGAGTGCAGTGGCACGATCTCAGCTCACTGCAAGCTCCACCTCCGGGGTTCACGCCATTCTCCTGCCTCAACCTCCTGAGTAGCTGGGACTACGGGCGCCCCCCACCATGCCAGGCTAATTTATTTTTGTATTTTTAGTACAGACAGGGTTTCACCATGTTAGCCAGGATGGTCTCAATTTCCTGACCTCGTGATCCGCCCGCCTCGGCCTCCCAAAGTGCTGGGATTACAGGCATGAGCCACCGTGCCCAGCCTCAAAGTACAATTTCTACTGAATGAGTATGACTTTTGCACCATTGTAAAGGTGAAAACAAATTATAAGTTGAACTATCGTAAGTTGGGGGCCATCTGTATTTATTATGGTCCTCCACTGAGTCAGCCCCTGATCACAAGCTTCTCCACAGCAAAGATATCTGATGATGGCCTTGCTGAACCCTAGACCAGGTGATGCAGACAGTGTCATGGAATTTGCAAAATCCCCAGACAAAATTAATGTATGTGCCAGAAAGCATTTTTCCTTGGGGAAGAGCATGGTTAAATTTGGATTCTCCCAAAGGCAGACCCTGTGACCAAGATCTGAGTGCATATAGTGTATGTAGAAGGGGACCTCAGGCAGCACCCATGGAGCAGTAGAGAAGTGAGAAAGGAAAGAAAGGCAAACAATTCAGGATGTGTTAATAGGCAGCTGACTGCTATGAGCAACTGAGGCTCAGTCCCACTGGGAGTTAACCTCAGGTTTCTCCCTACTGAGGGAGAGAAAGCAGGGGCATCTGTCTTCCAGTTCCATTGCATCATCGGTTGAGGGCTGCTCCTGGTGGCATATGTTCCAGAGCCTCTTGCTTGCCCTGTGCCTGGACTAAGCATGCTTCCAGGGCCAGTACTGAAGTCTTGCAGCAGAGAACTGCAGGGGTTTGAAGTAAGCACACAGATGGGTGGAGATGGGTCAGCCAAGATAGCTTCCACTATAGAGATAATCGGTCAAAGAGCGAGCTGCTGCAGACACCCAAAAGACCAAAGCCCACCAGTGTGCAGGTGCAGGCCTGTTTGTTTCTCTTTCTTCACTCTCTGAAATCCTTCCTGACATCCTGTGGATGGGCATCAGGCTGGATTTTACCAAGGTCTGAGTTCCCTAAAAGTAAATTGGGTACCTTTAGAAGTTGTCTGCACCCAGCTTTACAGGGCTTCTAATGGGAAATCTTGGCATTGGAGCCCAAACCACAGCTCGCAGATCCTGAAGCAGCCAGTGGCCCTACCAAAAATCCCAACTTACCTCCCAAGGAGTAATTTAATCACTGGGAAACCTGGATCATAAACACTGAAGTTCTCAGAAATGATGTCTATTTGGCCGTGGAATTCTGTGTCCAGGCAAGCCTGCCACCCTTCTTAATGTGGCCCTCTTTCCCCAAAGGAGAGAAGTCAAGACAGGTCTTATGCAAGTTGACTGCTTCATTCTTCCTGGGAAGCCTGCTGGGGTAAGTTGGGGGTTTTGTTATTGTTGTTGTTTGATTTTTGGCAGGGGGTTATTTTTTGCAAGCTCTATCTTTGTCAAATGCTATCACAGGCAACATTAAGACAGCTCTACATATGGCCACAAAAAGACATGTTCAAGAATATTTGTAGCAGCTTTATTTGCAATAGCCCTGAACTGGAAACCACCCAGATGTCCGTCAGCAGGAGAATGGATAAACAAACTGTAATACATCCATACAATAAGATGCTACACAGCAATAAAAAGGAAGGAACTAGTGATACAAGCAACAACATGGATGAATCTCATAAGCATTATGCTAAGTGAAAACAGCCAGACAAAAAGACTACCTATACTGCATGATTCTGTTCATATGAAACTCTAGAGCAGACACAACTAATCTACCAATACCAAAGTAAGAATGGTGTTTGCCTGTGGGAGATATTGACTAGAAAGGGGCTCAAGGGAGCTCTTTTGGGTGCTGGGACTGTATTCTATTTTGATCTGGGGTATGATTATATGGGTGAATACACATGCACTTAAAACCTATCAGCATGTAAGATTTGTGTACTCTGTGACTTTACTGTATGTGTCATATATACCTCTATAAAAAGGTAAGATAGACTAATATAACAATAAGTTAAAAGAACAGTGAAATAAAATAAGACAGCTCCAGAGAATACTGTCTCTCTCTCTCTTTCTCTAACTGTGACCAGTGGAAACTTAAGCCCTTCCCTAGAGCTTGGTCTCCTTAGGGAGAAAATGTTCGAGAGGGTTCTCTTAGTGAAGTTGGCATTTTTGCCACAGGAAACAGAGAAGACAGGAGGAAAAACTCAACATGAACCCAGAGGTCTTTGGTGCGCAGCATGAATAGTTTGGGGGAATTTAATCAGGACCGCCTCAAACGCACGCACACATACAAAACACAGCACCTCATGCATTGAATCACATCCACACACACTCCATGCCCCATGCCACCCGCAACACCACATGCACTCACATCCCACACTGCTGCTGCAACACACCCAACACAGTCACACACATAGGACTGCACACATCACACATCATATACACGGCACACTCACATACTCAACCACATCACACTGCACAGACCTGCACACACACAAAGCACCCATCACATGCTCATACCACAAGGGATCACACACACACACACAGCGGAAGCAACCCCTCCCCTCTCAGGGTCAACTCTTATAGTGCCAGTGCAGTTTGGGTAATCACCTCCTTCTTCCCGCTGCCAACCACAGCCACTGTCGTCATCATCATCATCATCATCATCGTTCCAGAAACATCCCTCATGGACAGGAACATCTCAGTGTGCACGCAGCTGTGCCTGCAAACAAAGACATCTGCCTGGAGCCACCTGCTCACCCCAAAAGCTGTCTGGGCACATCAGGTTTCCGCCTGGTTCTGTGGAGTGAGTGTCCTGGAATCTTCAGCTTCAGCCCTGACAGGAACTCTGCGGTGACATCTATGCACCGTCCTCCTCCCTCTCTCTTTCCCTGTCCTACTGGCCACTGCCCCCCTCGCAGTAAGGAGTCTTGCTTCCCTTCTTAGTGTGGAACAGTGTCCATCCTGGGCCCAGATCAGCCCTGACCTTCCAGACAATGCAGACTTCGTTGCCACGGGAATGCAGAGAAACCCGCCAATATCCAGAAGTGTCATCCTCTCAATTTGGGATGCTGGCACCTCCTCGCTGTTAGTCTTTGCCTTGGACTCAGAACATAGCTGTAGCCTTCTGAGATCCTGGAAAACCCTTTTTTTCTGCTGTTGTTACCTTAACTTGAAGAACTAACTCCACTGAGTCCATTTCAATATCTGTTGACCATCTGGACCTTCTGCAGAAAATAGGTCTCCATATGTGGAAGACAGTGAAAAGTTCCCATCAGCGTACCCACCATTTAACTCTGAGGAATCTCCCCCAAAGATAAATGCACAAGCAGGTTTATCACAGCTCTTTTGTGTTATAAAGACTGGAAACAACCTAAATGTCAACTGAGAGGGAATTGGCTTAGTTAATTATCCCAGATTATTACACCAAATATTACCCAGTCCTTGCAAAGGAGGACACAGGTTGGTATGTTCTGACTTGGAAAAAAATGCCCAAGGAAATTATTTAAGGGAAAAATAGGTGAAGAAGTCATTTGGCAGGAGAGAATATAGATTTTCTATATTTTCTACATGTAACATGAACTAATTTTTGTTGAGTGAGCGTGTGTGTACACATGTGTGTGTTAAGAACTTAAAGAATAAAACCAAGCATGTACCAGTTTTCTCTGATAACATTACAGAGCGCTGTTCCTGTCTTTGTTTGAGATATCTATAATGTTTTAATTTTTATATATGTGTTACTTTTTTCAGTCAGAAAGAGACAAAAACATTTTTTCCTAAGTGTCCATCACTGGCCCCTCACCCATTCTTTTTAAAATCTTGGATTACCAATACTCAGAGGCAGTTGGACCTTGAGGCCAGTGAGTTCAGCATTTTCTAGCTATGGGGTCTGGGCATGTGACTTTGTCTTGTTGAACCTTCCTTTCACCCATCATCAACAAGCCTCATTGAGAGCCTACTCAATGCCACCCTCTGTGCCAATCCTGGGGTGATTGTGGTGGACAAAATGCTCATCCCCTTCCTACTTGGAGTTGCATCTATCGCTGTTAAATAAGGAATCTTTGCAGGGCTACTGAAAGGATTAGTAACATAAACAATTTCAGGCACATAAAAGGCCTTTGAAAACTATAGGCTGCTTAAAAATAAATCCAAGGAGTATGACTTAGTTAAGGTAGGATAAGCTACCTAGTTAATTGCTCCTAACTTGTAATGGTTCAATAATGAAAGCTTATGTCTTGTTTATGTAACTGTCCAGGGTGGGGGCTCCAGATCTGGCAGTTCTGTTCCATGAAATGACCTTCCCTAGGCAGAAGAGGCTCTGCCATCTTTAACTGTGGCTTTCAAGGTGACTCTGGGACTTCACTCTATCCCAGACAGCCAGTGGATAAGAGAAGAGCTTGGAGGAAAACCTAGAAAGCTTTTATGGTTGGACCACAGGTGCTCTCGTCCTTTCTCCTCATATCCCACTGGCCAGAACTCAGGCAGATGGCCACACATACAACTGCAAGAGAGACTGGGAAATGTAGTCTATCTGGGTACCTAGGAAGATAAACAAAACGGGTTTTGGGGACTAACCAGCAATCACTGCCATGGTGAATTAGAGAGGGAAACAAATTCCTATGACTTTGTTTGTGAGTGTTTATTTGTGTCCAGTCTGCAAATAGTTGATGCTCAAAGAAGCCTTTGCTCTAGGAAGTTCAGAAGCTCTTTTTTTTTTTTTTTCTGAACTTCTAGTTTTTTGGAAAAACTCTAAGAAGACATCTGTTTAAGCCTCTCTTTTTTATCATCAAGGTTGTCCTGCCACCGTCTGAGATACTACTAAAAAACAATGCCAGCCCCAAGCTCTGACTTTCACAAGATTTGAGATGCTGTCAAAAATAAATGCCAGCTCCTCAGATTCTGTGTGAAAGAGATGCCAACACACATCTAACTCAAACTAAAAGCTGCAGACAAGAAGCTGTACCATGAATACATTGTCACTGCTACTCCACTAAAGAACCTCACACGTGAACCAGTGAATCCATGGATTAATCATGGCAACTAAAAGGAAATATCATTTTTTCCCTTAAGCTCGCACTTTTCAGAACCAGTACCTGTATGTCTGTCTGTCAGGGGCTTACATTACAGATTCAGAAGGCTTACAATTTAATTCTACAGTATGGTTTGCAGAAAGTCCGTGTGTGTGGTCGAGATAGGGACAAGATGTGTACAATACGATACTATTCATTTGTTCATTTATTTATTCATCCATTCAATCAATATACATTGAGTGACTCCTCAATTACAAGCACTGTGGGTCCCGGGCTGAGGATACCAAGATGGAAGGCACATTCACTGTGTCATGAGGGAGTCAGCTGTGTGAACACACAATTACAATGCAGCAGGACACCTGCTGCAGTGAAAGCACGTGCGATGGCAGTGGAAGAAGCACAAGAAGCAGATTATTAAAAAGGCCACTCAATTCTTGGTTATTTCTCTGATTTACTTGGCACAGAAGCATCAGGTAACTCATCAGAAATCTTCCTATGGCTCATTAGATGAAACGACTGGAAATGTGAAGAGAAGGAGTGCTCTAGGGCCCCAAGGGCTCTTATTTATGCTGTCATTAGAAAGAAAGTGGGCAAAGTACTAGCAGCTGCAGACGTTGGATCTCGTGTACCAGGCATCTTGCATACTTGTCACTCATCCTGACAGGCAAGTATCACTGCCACCCACTGTACAGTTGGCATCTCTGAGGCCAGAGAGATGAAGACATTCGTCCCATTATGTAGTAGTTGGTAGACCTGAGAATTTGGCCCATTTGACTCTAAAGAGCGACCCCTTTCCATTGCATCCCCTTATTGCCCATACTCCATGGAAAACCAGGGAGAGCAGACCCAGTGGACAGAGGGAGGCTTAATCTCACTGCGAGGGAGAGGCAGTAAAGGATGGTGGAAGGCGTTAGCCTCAGGAGCTGATGCTCACCCCCTGGGAGTAATATGAGGATGAACTGCCATCATTCATTCATTGATTCAACATTTATATTAAGGAACTGCTAGGTTCCACGTGCTTGGGGGATACGGCAGTCAGTAGAAAAGTAGAAATAAATATGCTAAAAAAATTTTGTCACCTATGAGAAGTAATAAAACAGGTACCTTTTCATTTTTGATGTTAATGATTAGGGAAACATAAATGATCGGCAAAGTTTTGAGAAAATCAATTTAAGCACAAGAAGACTTTGAACTGTAAAGCTCCAAACTCCTGGAGAAGGTAAAGAATATATGTATAGGGAAAAAATAAAAAAGACTGTGAGGACATGAACCAAAACGATGATAGTGGCAATCTCTGGGTGGTAAGAACGCAAATTATATTTATTCTCTTCTTGCTGTCTTCTCATACTTGTAAATTTTTAAAAGTAAGTATGTCTACTTATGATCATAGAAAAACAAGATTTACTAGCAAGGTGAAGAAAATAAAACTGCAAAAAAACAGAAGAGGAGGATTCCTATGTTTCATTCCTTTCTATCCTGGCACGTAGGCGGTGACCGGCATGTCAGCCAGACAGCTATGCCTCACTCCTATAGTAACACCCAATGATATCTTATTTCAACACACTGCCTGATTATTTCAGAAGTCACTCACAGGAGTAGCCACAGGAGGAAATATGCACTCATCACTCAGATATTAGGGACTGAATCCTGAAACTTGATTTTTCATTAGGGTGTTATGCCATTTTTCAATTAAGACAGGTTGATCTTTTTTTTTTTTTTTAAGTGCTGATGTGTAAAACCTCATTTCCTTCCTTAGCACACTTGCCTGTGGGTTTTATTTGTAATGCATTTCCATGCATTCCGACGAGTGGCAGAGAAACTGAGCTCGTGAGCTATGTTGCGACAGTGCTCCTGGTGCTGGAAAGGAAACTGCAGCTCTGTGAGAACAATGCTCTGGAAAATCTGTGAAATCCAGTTGAACACACCTAAGGTTTTCATGAAAGGGCAGACATTACTCACAGCAGCTTTGACAGTGAGAACAGAGACAGAAAAGCCATCCAGCCCTTCAGCAATGAATGTGCCTGGATGAATTGGTCAGGTCTGATCTAGAAGCCAAGGAAGAACTGTCTAATGTCTTGATACAGTGGATTCATTGCATTATCTTTTTATTAAAAGTATTTTCCATGTTCTTGAAAAAACAAAAGATTATGACCCTACTCCTTCAAGTATTAAATCTAGAAATGAAAATATCCTCACTCAAACTAACAGGGTCTATGAGGGACTTAGGTTCTTAACATAAGATTCTATTTCCTGCTAGAAATATTGTTTCAGAAAAAATAGAAGCAATGATAGAAGGGCCACAGGAAACATCTGTGTATACAAACAGGCCAGCTCACTAGGAATAAAAATGCATTATGCATCACGAAAGTCTAAATATTTTTATTAACATAGTTTGTTAACTAAGAACTGAGAAATAAGGTTCCCTAAGAGTACCCCATCAAATGCTTTCTTCAATATTTCATTTTATTCTTCGGAGAGAAGTTGCTCGGAAATCTTATCTTAGATTTTCGCAATGAGTTTTCTATTAAAAGTTATTTCTTTTCCATTTCAGGCGGAGCAAAGCTCTGGGCCAAGAGGGTTAGGGAATTTGTTTCATAAAACTGACAGCTTGGTGAGCATTCAATCACTCGGCACTCCACAGCCCAGGAGAACAAATAAGTCCTTTGCTGATGCCGCTCCAGACACTTTACGATGTATGTTCCACAGCTTGATTCCCACCTTCCTACTTTTTGCCTCCTGCAGCAAAAAGAAAAGGGGGCAGAATGCACATAGAAAAATACAATGAAACCTACGAAGAAGAGAAATTCATCAATCATACTCTCATTTGGAAGCTGGAGAAAAATGTCCTCGTTGGATATGCTGTTTTAGTCTCTCTGCCTGGCTTTACCTTCCGGAAGGCCAGTTGATTCAGAGGACTCCCAGCCATTTTATTGTCCTATACTCGGTGCTCCCAGACATGTGTCTTTGCAAGCTCTGACAGAGACTTTAATAAGGCAGATAAAGCAAGCTTGGTGGCTGCCTTTGGCCAGATGGTGCCAAGAACAGGTTACTGGCTTGCAGCCTGGGCATTGTCTTGGGCAGAAGAGACCAGCCTGCCCAAACCCTATACCAGCAAGAACCCAGCTTGGAAACTTCCTGTTTAACAAGCCTAACTCAGAACAGCCAGAGAAAGAAAACCATTACAAAACTTCTGCTCCCACCCTCTCCACCAAAACAAATCACATGACTGGTTTATTTTTTGGCACTCATACACAAAGCTATTATTTAAAAATCCCTGTATACGATGCAAGAAATCTATGCTGTTAAAAGATAGTGGCTGTTGTTGGTGAGGATAATGAAGAGGGCATGAAGAAGCTTCCAGGGGCTGGTGCAGTCTGTGTCTCCATCAGGGCACTGGTGACATGGGTGGGCTATTTGTGAAAATTCTTCAAGATGTACGCTTAATAATACATGCAATTTTGTGTATGTATGTAAGAATTTTAGACAAAAATCCACAAATAAAAATTTGTGTTAGATAATTTTTAACACTTCTCCCATCCATATAGCTGGCTTTAAAAACCAAACATTACCAAGGAAAGAATTAACCATGTCACCCTACTGCTTAAAAATTGACCTATTTGAAGTGTGTGTGAAATAGACAACCTTTTAAAAATGCTGATACTATTATTTAAGGTCTAATATCTACTCCTCATACAGTGGTACAGAGTGCCACAAATAAACAACAAGACTCATTTTCTCTCTCAGACTCATTTTAGGAGGACAGGGTATCATTGAGGGCACTTTCCAAAGACCCAAGTCCCATTGGGGGTAGTTCTCCACTATCTGAACCACATGGCCATGGCTGATGAATCTTATTCTTGCCTTTTTCACATCTTCCTCTAGTTTTCCCTTTCGCTTTTATTTCCCTGAACTGAATTCCTCCTAGACCACCCTCCATATTCTAGTTGTTGAGGGTTCAGGTGCCATGACGAGAATAAACTCTGAGTGCTTTTCTCTGTCACTGGTGTCCTAAGATGAGTGTGTCACCTCACTCTGCATTTCTCTTTGTATTTCTGAATGTACCTGAAGGCTTGCACCAGGACCCAACAGGAAAAATCCCTTTCATTAGCTTCCTACTCCAAGCTCTCTGCTTTGTACCATTTACAACATGTTGCCTGTTTATTTACTGAGGTTTGCTTTGCAAGAGAAATCTTTGGGATGGGATGGAGAAAGGAAGCTTTTGAAAACTTAAAAATTTTAAAATTTGGTTTCAGTAGAGTGATGAATAATGGAGGACTACAGTTGCTTTGCAAAATTAAAATTTGAATGGTCTACTGCTACACAAGAGTCTGCATCTTGCTGCTCCTAGAAAAATAAAAAGTATTTTCTAATCATGATTTTAAGGACGTAGGAATGCATTATGTAAAAAAATTGTTTTTCTCACTCAAGACGCAGTTTAACATATTTCCATGTTCAGTTAAGGACTTTCAAGTCCCAGATTCCAGCAGGACTGAAGGATTTGTTCACTTATCTGAAATTCAACTGAAATATCTAGACAGGCCTCAGATGGGTGGGATAACAAGAAGGGCATAGGGCGGTCTAGTTTCCAGGAAGGCAGGGTAAGGATCTGAGGCTCCTATTTTAAGAGAAGTGCTTCAGTTGGAACCAGAGAAGCTATTGGAAAGGGTTTGGGATATGTTACTGCCTTTTCTATTCCCAAGCTCCTTTTCTCCTCTGTGGTGGCATCTCCATACTGATGCCAGTTCAGGTGGAAGTGAATCTCCACTGCTTTGGTTCCAATCAGCTCAACCATCCATGTTGCAACACTTCCCCTGGCAGGTAGGGTGACTCACTCACCCCGGTTTGCCCAGGACTGTCTGAGTTTTAAAACTGAAAGTACTGTGTCTTAAGCACCCTCTCAATCCCAGGCAAATGAGGACAGGATGGTTGGTCATGCTAGCAGCAGGCCACCAGCGAAACCCCTCTCCCCTAGCTGGGCCCAGGCAAAGCCTGAACCAGCAGGCTCACCCAAAGTCCCCTCCTGCTTACAGAGTCTGACCTATTTAAAGTGTATGTATTTGTGAAGTGCATTTAAAGCTGCGGACTGAAGGTGCTCCTGGCTGTTGACTATGTCTGTCAGCTTTTGTTTTTGTCCCCAGAATGGCTTCAAAAGGCTCTTCTGACCCATTAATTTGTTTTCATTGAATTTCCTTCAGAATTGAGGACTCAGAATAGGATTGCCTAGGCCACACCAGCATTTTCTGACTACTCACCTAGGCCTGGCTGCAGGGGGAGGGTAGGTCCAGGTACCCACTCTCTCCCTTCTTCTGAGTTTCCTGACCCACCAAGGGGCCCAAAAGACAGAAACCAGAACTCTGGGACCCACCATGTGCTGGTATTTACTGAGCCGCTCATGGGTAGATGGCAGAGAGCTAAGTGGTAGGAAAATGGAAGTATTAAAAGCCCAAGAAATTTACATTTCACCACCAGTTAATGGGGACAGAGCCTCTATAATAATGCAAAAGAGGACTTGACTTCATGCCTTTGGAGACTTACTTTTGGAAACAGACAAACTGAGGGAAACTTGTGTGTTAGCACTTTTTTGTTCAATCTATTATCAGCATCTAAGTGCTGCCAGGAGCCAAGGAGGGCTGGACTACCATAGACTATGATTAAAATGAGCTTTAGGAAGTGCTGCCTGGCTCAAGAGAATGAATGTTGGTTTGAGACCAAGCCACAAAAAAGACACATGATTTCTGCTCTCAAATAAAACAAAAAACGAAAAAAAAAAAAAAAAAAAAGGTAGGGGAGGGAGAGGGGAGAGACAGAGAGAAAAGAAAAGAGCTTAGTCTCTGTGGGGGAAAACAGAAGATTTGTGCACTTTCAGAAAAAAGATTCCATATCACTTTCATTTTACAAATATTCATAAGTAAAACAGCTCAACAGTTGCTTTGGTGAGTAACCTCAACTACTTCTTTCTACCTGTATAAAAAAAAAAAAAACCCAACCACCCAACCAACCAACCAAACAAACAAAAACATTCTCAGCACTGCTGAAATGGAGATCAAGTGTTAAGGTGGCTGACATCAGTCTCCTTCAAGGGACCTTTGCAGACCTTCCCTGGCCTCCTAGCCACTCACACCCCCTTGCCTCCATCCCTGCCCCAGGGAGGCTGGCTTTTGCCCTCCAAAATGGACAGAGACTTCAATTAGGGTGAAGAAATAAGTGTAGGCCGGGCGCGGTGGCTCAAGCCTGTAATCCCAGCACTTTGGGAGGCCGAGACGGATGGATCACGAGGTCAGGAGATCGAGACCATCCTGGCTAACACGGTGAAACCCCGTCTCTACTAAAAAATACAAAAAACTAGCCGGGCGAGGTGGCGGGCGCCTGTAGTCCCAGCTACTCAGGAGGCTGAGGCAGGAGAATGGCGTAAACCCGGGAGGCGGAGCTTGCAGTGAGCTGAGATCCGGCCACAGCACTCCAGCCTGGGCGACAGAGCGAGACTCCGTCTCTAAAAAAAAAAAAAAAAAAAAAAAAGAAAGAAAAAAAAAAAAGAAATAAGTGTAGGGGCACGGAGGAGTGGGGGAAAACCTGGCTTCATTATCTGTCTGTCTCACTCTTTCCTAGTCAACTTTTCTGCCCTATTTAATTACAGAGAACAGCAAATTGGACAGCAAATGGGCCTCTCTGCCTGGGCTTGCCCTAGATTGCTAGGGTGGTCAGGCAGTTCCTAGAGCCCATGCTTCTTCCTTCACCCGTAACTGGCTCTCCACCCTCTTCCTCCCGAAGGATCCCAAATTAAAATGAATGCATTCAAGAACAACTGCCAAGGAAGTGACTAAATCTAACAGTTGCCCAAATAAAGCTGGGATGACGAGGAGAGGGTAAGCTCTTCAGGACAGCAGTGGGAAGGAAGCTTCTTCCTCCTGACTTGAGCCAGCGACCACTGCTCCCTGAGGTACAGAGGCAATTCTAACGCACACTTGCCCTTGAGAACTGGTTACAGGCCTCTGAGAAAAAGCAGAGCTGTATTTTGTCTAGAGGGAGGAAGAGAGATATAAAGTCTGCAGAGAGCAGAGAGACGGAATGGTGCGGGGAAACATGCATATTCTAGAGCTGCTACCAAAGTGTACATTCAGTAAAATCCACTTCCTCGGCCACACCAGCCACATTTCTAGTACTCCTACAGTTACTTGTAGCTATTGGCTACCATATTGGACTGTGCACATTTCCATCATTGCAGAAAGTTCTACTGAACCAGGCTGTAAAGAATCCCAATTCTACCTCCTGTAAGTGGTGTAACCTTGTGTAAGTTACTAAACTTATCTGAGCCTCTGATTCCTTCTCTGTGAAACAGAGTTCATAATATGTATACCTACCTCATATGGTTGTTATGGAGCTGGAAATAAAACAATATATGTAAATCACTGGTACCACTGTCCAGCCTATAGCAGGAGCTTGATAAATGATAGGTAATATCATTGCTTTCATGATTTCATGAGCAGTCATTGGAGGATGTTTCCTAACAGAATGGACATTCTGCATTGGCTAGGATGAACCCGTTCCACTATGTTTGAGTTGTACATTTCAAAGCTTGGTTAAGTGGCTCAGTTCTCAACAGGATAAGCTAGTAGTGTAATTCTGAAGCAATACCCACTTGCTGGCAGGCCAGAAAGGTGGTATCCTAACCCAGAGTAGTAAGAGACTTGTAGTAAGGCTGCAATTCTTAAAACCAGAAAGCTTCATTTTGTGAAAGGCTTTCTTTTCTTTGTTTCTTTTCTTCTCTCTTTTTCTCTCTCACATTAAACTCAAGTCTTCCATTTTCTTCATCTAGAAAGATGCTCAAGATACCCCATAACCTTTTTGGAAATCTCCCCCCATATAAGAAAACAAACAAAACCCAGCACAGAGAAGCTGTACAACCTGCAGACACCCTCCCATGATGCCTTACTGAATGCCAGTCTAAGCTCTGGGAGGGGAGAAATGGGCTGGGAAAGTAGAGAGGGCTTCATTTGTGGAGTTTTATTCAACCTTATTAGGAAATAGGGGGTCACAGAATGTTCTTGAGCTAGGGTGACAAGACTAGAGAGGTGCTTTAGCAGGAGGAAGCTGATGCAGGCCTGTAGAACACCAGCTGAGGGGAGCAATGCAACAAATCATGCAGAGCAGTGAGGAGAACAGGGCCATGCCGGGGAGCCTTTTGAGGCCTGTGCTCATGACAGCAGTGGGCATGGCTGAGGAGAGGGTGAAGGGGATCAAGCCCATGAGAACCGGCAATGGCATTGACATTGGGAGTCAGGGATAAAGGTCCCAGGCTCTCAGCATTGAGGCTGCATGCTTGTGTATTCATGTTCAAGAGGGCAATTTTACCCCCTCAAACTCCTCCAAAGAAGCAATTCTATTCTTCACATGGGCTTAGGACAAAGCCAGCTCTCTATGAGTGAGGAGTCACAAGAGCTGAGTAAAGGGACGCAGGGAAGCAGCCCCAGGATCCTTCCTCAGGTTGTTGTTTCTGGCTTAGGAATCATAACAAAGGCTCCCCTTCCAGGTCTACTTGGGCCTCCTGGGTGAATCTCAGACTTCTGAATGTTATGGATGAGTAACATTTTTAAAATGAAGCACCCAATATAAGTTGGACAACTTCTGACTTTGTCAAATAAAGATGTCAAAATACAAATGTCATCCACTATCTCTTGATAAGTTGTAAAGGAAAGTTTCACATCAAGGACAGTAGGAAAGATCATTTGGGAATATAGGGCAGTTTTGTAAAGTAGAAAAGGTTTAGCTTTAAACAAAATAAATTCATGGCATTTTCACTTTTCTTCCGCTTCACTGTGTAGGGGCAGAAATCCTGTCTAATACAGGCAGTGGTCTGCAAACCTGATCTGTGGGGACCACTGGCTTATGTGACATTCTAAGATGTTTCCCCTTGCAGTTTTGGCTGTAAGCTTCAGCCCTGATGACCTCAAATCCAGCTGTCCAGCCTCTATGAGCACAAACAAAGTTTGGGGTTTCTGGTGTGGCTATGTCCAACATGGAAGGCCAGGGCAGTATTGGCCTTTTCTAACCTTCTTAAAATGCCAGTGATAGGCGAAAAAGGATCTCAGAACAAATGGCCCCATATTGATATTTTCACATTCAATAATTTCATATTTAGTCTAGAGGGTTAGTGATTCTTTTTTTCATAAAAGAAAATTGCATCCAGAGCTAATTGCTCAATCTGAAATGGATCTGGACATTGTTTAGATGTTGGAAAGGAAATGGTAACACTGTAGAGCTTTAGCAAAGAGGGGAGCATTATTTTAGAACAAAATTTAAATGGAAAGTAATAGGAAATGTAACTCTGTATGGTTTTCAAAGCTTTGATATGTATAGTCGAAAGAGTATCCCTATTTTGTGCTTTCCTTGACATTTTTCTTGTTTATAAAATGCAAAAGGAAATTCATCAGCACAGGCTCAATCCATTCCCATCCATTGATTGCTAGCCAATCAATGGCCATTGTAATCTGAAAAAAAGTAACACTGCTTTCTATGACCCTTTCCAAGCACAGCAGTGTTCGGCTAAGCTTAATAAAGAGAAAAACAGCAAGGACCATCTGGAAAACACTCTTCCGGAGTCTCGAAAGATAGTGGCAGCCTCTGCCCAACCTGCTATAAATAAGTGTCTCAGAAACAAAACAAAACAAAACAAAACAAAAAAACACCCGATTTTCAAATCTGTTTCTACTTAATACAGCTGCAATAGGGTTTATTTAGCTTTTCCCTATAGAAGGAAGACTGTTTGCATTTTTATGACAAGGTCCTAAATGTTTTTCACAGCCATTTCCATTGCCATTATTTTGAGGAACAACACACACTCGGACCTGTCTGTTTGCTTCTGCAGCACACAGTGGTGGCCCCAGTGGCCTCTGTACCACAAAACTGGCCTCCAATGCCCAGATTTATGATCCTGTTTCCTCTCCCAGTGTTGCAACCATCACCCGAATCCTGGCCTGTGAGGGACTGGCAACTTAGAATGACCAAGTGTCACGTGTTGCAAATCAATTATTTATCTGCCTGAGCCCAGCACACTGTGGATCCCTGCCAGCTCGCTGCCTTTCTCTTCATGGTGACAAGGAAGACTTCAACTACTCTTCAAGAGATGCTGGAACTCACCAGTGAAGAAATGGTGCTGGCTTGCCAAATCCCTCAATGCTCACCTTTCCATCTTTCCTCACTGGCTAGCATACAAGGGAATCCTACGCATGACATTCTTTGGAAAAGGTCAGCCTACCTTGGATGGCTGCAAAATGAAGTGGCCTATGTTGACTTCTGCACTGAGCAACTGCCCCTATCCTTCACCAGCATCCCCTGCTGCCATATCACTCCCAGAGGCTGGCAGGGTAGGGCTGACTGGGGAACACTTTCCCTGTATAATGAGTGATTCACTTCTCTGCCCTCTCCCTACCCCCTCAAACACCCATTCCATTTCCACGTATGGGCAGGGCATGGTTTGCCCCCATGACACCTTCCCTGTGTAAGGCATGACCCTCCTTTCTGGCCTCTCAAGGGACTACCAGAAAGAATATTATTGGCTGAGGGCTTGTCCTGGTGGCAACATTTCATCTGCTGTTGCTGCCTGTAGGCATTACCAGGTGCTAGCTGCCTGAAGGAGGGTTGCTTCAAGGAAACAAATGTGTGTAAAAGGAAACAAAATTGCCAGGGGTGATGGGGGCCACCTGAATTTCAACTTCCAATCATTACGAAAAATGATCCATCTACCAAGAAAGTACTGTTGACTTTCTTTCTCAATAGTACTGGAAAACATGGAATTTAGTGGTGGGTAAAGGGCTGCTACAATCTGAAATGAGTCCATTACAATATTACCAGCAGAGCTCTCACAAGTACACTAAAGGGCTAAATTAATTGGCTCAGGCTTAAGATGCTACCACAGAAATGACAGTGGGGAGGGGCTGGGGGGCGGGGGAAGATGTCTGCTGGCTTTGAAGTCATGCCTGGAATCAGGTGCATATGAAAAAGAAATTAGGGAGGAATAAACCTGTTCTCTTTATGAAAAACCAGAGAAGCCACTAGTTCTTACAATGTGCCCCTTAATTACCTATGACTTATAAAATTGCCTGCCTTGAAAAAGTCTCCATGCTTATACAATCTTATAGACCCTTCCACCAACCTTAGAATTAAATCACGCACATGACCCACTTCCAACTGTTAATTAATCATGCCCATGAATTGTATATATAAAAGTCAGAGGGGGGAAATTGTGTCTTTTATTATTTCAAATGGAATTTTCCAGAAAAACACAAAGTACTTATTAAATTTTGGTCTAGACAAGTGGTCCTCAACAGGGCTAATTTTGTCCCAGAGGGGACATTTGGCAAGGTCTGGGGTAGGGGGATGTGGTGCTAATGGTGTCTACTGGGTGGAGGCCAGGGATGCTGCTAAACATCTTAAGGTGCATGGGACAGTCCCCTGCAACAAGCAATTCTCTGGTCTAAAATGTCAACAGGGCCAAGGTGAGGAAACCATGCTCCAGATAAAGCCAAATATGCTTGGCATTTAACATTCATATTTTTTTTAAAAAAAGGGAAAGGATCCCATTTTTTTTGAAATCTAAGGAAGGTTTACTAATCTAAGGTAAATATGTTGACTAACATATTTACTCCTTTTCCATATAAATGAAATAGGTTCTCCATCTGAACCTAGGAACATTAATGAAATACTGTGATGATGGTGGGGGTAGGTATGGGATATTTTAAATGCCTATTTCATCAGTCTAAATGGGTGGAAATTAATATCTCATAAAATAAAATGATTATCTAGTTATGTTCCATACAAAATCAAAATCAATACACTGTATCTTACTTAACCTGCAATTAGAGTTTTAAAAATACTAAAACAAGGAAATGCTATTCTTTCCCACTTTTTGCTAGCTGGGCACACATTTCTGAGCATGAGACATTGAAAAACAAATAGGCAGACAAAACCCTTTTTTAAAAAAACATATTTTTTCCAGAGTACAAAAAGCTTCCTGAATCTTTCCTTGCATTTACTGTAGATTCAATCATTCTTTAGTGAGCAAAATATGCAGCCCATTCTCTTGGTTATGCTTGCCTGGTTTTCCAAATGCCCTCAAAACTAGGATGATGAATCACATACTTTGGCCCCATTGTGCCAATTAATAGTAAGCAAAAGAATTCCACACAGCTAAGATAGGACTTTCTGCTTGGTTGTGTGTATGGGGGTGGGGAGGGATTCCTCAGCCAATTGCTTTCAGAGAATCTTAAGAACAGGTGTTTCAGTTCGCTAAAATTCCTTTCATCCTAGAACATTCTATGTGGTTCTGCATTGCCCCCAAGTTGGGGATGGGCTTTGATCCGGAAAAACCTATGTTCCTACAGTCAGCCTGGAGCTTCCAGGCTTAAAGCACGAAGGAAAGAATGGCTGACAGCTACACCATTTCAACCCTTCCAGGCCTCCGTTTCTTTCTCTGAATTATAAGGGAAAAGTGGCCATATACACAAAGGCAAAAATAACAACAATAATAAAAACGCCCAAACACACCCAGTCTTGGCTGCCAGCATGGCCCGATTCTGCTGCTGAAAAAGAACAGTTGCTACAGTGCAGCTGGAGGAGCTTTTCCAGGGAACTGGTAATACCCTGGCTGTTAATGAATTATTTTTCGCCAGAATGTTGGATTCTTCCTGTGCGCCAGTAAACAGTCTGCTTCTGCCATGTGAAACAAAACCAACTCCTTCTGAGGAGCCCAAGGAGGTCAGCCAAGGGTCCCCTGTGAGGGCAGCCCCCTCAGGAGCCAGAGCCACAGGCGCCTGACCTGTAAATCACTGCAGTCCCAAGTTCATTATCCCATCCCTTTCCATCTATTCATGCCATGCCCAGTGCCCAGGGAAGGACCCAGGAATGATGTGATGTGATGATACTACAGTGCCAGCCAAAATCCTTCTTCTGCCTCCCTGAACTCTCCTTTGGCCAGTTTTCTTCATCTGCGGTGCTATGGTTGTGTGAAATTGACCTTCCTTGCATTTATTCTGTCTCCCTCGCAGAAATTTTATTTATGTCCTTGCTCTTGTTCTCATCAAGCTGTCAGGAAGTGACAGTGTGCATCCTCTTTTTTATTTTCTCTCCTTTAAGGCTGGCCCCAGCCCCAAATAACTCACTTTCAGCATGAGGGTGTCTACTGGTGACATTACTCTCCAAGCACAAATCCCTGCAACAGATAGTACTTTAAGCTCCTACTAAAGCAGGTGTCAAGGAATTCTCTGATGGACGAGGACACCGGCCTGAGGTAGGTGGGGTCGAGGAAAGGAAAGGAGTTATTTCATTCAAGCCAGTCCTGCCTGTGCCCCTTCTGCCTTGCTCATTCTATGGGGTTTCTGGGTCCCACATTCCTCATAGAGCATGAGACTGAGCCAACATGCTCATGGGTAGGTTCCATGGGGAACCCCCATCATGGCACCTGAGCTACTGAAAATCAAAATGGCTTGATGCCAGACTGCTGTGGCTACTGACTCAGCCCCCTGCTTCCCACCAGCCATCGAGATGGAGAGCGTTTGTGTCCCCAGAACATCTGGAGGCTGAAGTCACGAGGTTGGTTAGTTTGCTCCAGAGCAGCTCTGTCTAATAGAAATGTTTACGTAATTTAAATTTTTTTTGTAGGCACATTTTAAAAAATTTAAAAAGCCAGTAATTTTAATACTGTATCATATTTAACTAATACATTCAAAATATTATCATTTCACCATGTAATCAATGCAAAGATTATTAATGAGCTATTTTGTATTTTTTTATTAAGTCATAGAAATCCCATGCATCTGTTATATTTAATGCACATCCTAATTTGGACCAACCACTTTTCAAGCATTCCATGGCTGCATGTGGCTAGTGGCTAGGGTGTGGGACAGTGCAGACATGCAACATTTCCATCATCATAGAAAGTTTTATTAGACAGTGCTGTGCTGAAAGACAAAAAAGTTGTGGGAAGAGGAGTGACAGGTGTGAGCAGAGTGTGCTCCAAAGTTCTCTAGAATTACTGAGTTGTTGGAGCTAATTATAGCAGAAATTGGAATTACAAGGATTGGGATGTTCAAGGAGCTCAGCCCTATGTCTAAGTAGAAATTAAAATGGGCTTTTATGAAAGGCCCTGGGACCATGCATAGTCTGAATGTGTGTGTCCCCTCCAAATTCCTATGTTGAAATCCTAATCCCCAACGTGATAGTATTAAGAGGTGAGGCATTTATTTGGTGATTAGATCGTGAAAGTGGAGCCTTCATGAATGCGATGAGTGCCCTTGTAAAAGAAGCCCCAGAGAACTCACTTGCCCATTCCACCATGTGAGGGCACAGCAAGAAGATACCGATACCATCTCTGAACCAGGAAAAAAAAGCTCTCATCAGACACTGAATCTGCCGAAATCTTGATCTTTGACTTCCCATCCTCCAGGACGGTGAGAAATATGTTTCTATCATTTATAAGTCACCCAGCCTATTTTGTTATAGCAGCCCAGATGGACAAAGGCAGACCATGCTCATGTTTTGGGGTGCTGCCCCACAGCAGCGGGAAGGCCAGCAAGTATGATCATGGCTCAAGACATCTGCTGGCTAAGCCGCCTCCATCTTAGCTGTTCTGGTCTGTTCAGGGCAGAGGCTGGGAGAGAAGAACACCAAAATCACGTACTTCTTCCAATAACAATTCTGAGTTTGAATTTAATTTGGTGAAGCAGATACAGAAACGTGATCAAATTATGTGCGCCTGTGTCTGTGTGTTCGTGTGTGTGTTCTTGGCAGGAGAGAGGAGGGTCATGTGTGAACTCCAGAAGTACTAACCTGGCCGCCAAAATCAGCTTCTCACCAGCTGCCATCAGAGGACAGTGAAGTGGCAGACTCAAGAGGCTCATCAAACATTGTGAGCCAGGAGGAAAGGCCTTGAGTCTGGAAAGAATGAGATGATGGGCACCCGGGCAGACGATCAGGTGGGAGGGAGAAGTGGTAATCAGAGGCATTCTCCAAAGACAAGAGCTGCCAACTCTACAGCAAGGATGTCACCCTGATCCCCAAATCAAGCTTAATTCAGAATCCCACGCAGGCTTTTGTGTGAGGGAAGAGTGCAATTAGCCATCTTTCCCCCTCATTCTCTGAGGTCTCCCTCATATTCTGATCAGGGAGGCAGCATTCATGTGCACCTCATACATAGATTCAAAGCCCAGTTCCCTCGGTGGCACCAGAATTTCTAGGAGGTTAAAGACTACCACCTGGTTGGAAGGGGGCTATGGGGGCTTGCTTTAATGATACATTTGCATAGCAAGTCCCCTCCTCATTTTCCTATAGAGTGTTTGTTTATTTGAGACAGTTAGTAGTCAAAAATACCTCACCCACCCTTTGGTCCCATCATGGACTTTGAATTAGTTGCTTAACCTTTCTGAGCCTCAGTTTCCTCACCTACAAGATGGGAATAATCTTGCCGATCTCCCATGGATTTTGTAAAGATTAAACTGGGGCTTATCAGCACGGAGCTACCAAGGGCTAAAACTGGAATATGACACCAGGAACTTCAGGTTCCCAACCAAACATATAAATCTCTGGATCTCTCCTTGCTGGGTCTCCCTTAACAATAATTTACAGCCCCCTCCCCACTGTCGTTCACTCCATCAGTGCCATCATTTAGTCACTCAACTCTCATTTATTAAGCAACAGTTGGGTGGTAGGGACTCCAAGATGAAAAGGCACAGTCTGTCCATCTGACATGTCCATCTGACATTTCGGATCTATCTACTTGGCACATAAGTATGCACTGTGGGTGACTGGGCTGCCCACTGGTGGGCTTCCACCTTCCTCCCAACCCCCACCAATTGGGTACCAGATTTTGCCAAGGTGGAGGGGTCGACAGATCCAGTAGGAAGAGATCCAGAGATTTGTATGTTTGGTTAGGGGCCTGAAGTTCCTGGTGTCATACTCCAGTTTTAATCCTTCGTGGTCCCATGCTGACAAGTCCCACTTTAATCTTTACAACGTCCATGTGAGATGGGAAAGATTATTCCCATCTCGTAGGTAAGGAAACTGAGGCTCAGACAGATTAAGAGAAATAAATAAGAGACCTGGAGCAGGGGAAGAGGGCATGTTGCCCTCTTAAATCATAACCACCAAAGTCTGAAATCAGATACACAACTGGAAATTCATCTGAGCCTCAGATTCCTTATCTGTAAAATAATTCTTCCATCACAGGGTGGCTGAGTAGGTTTACCACATGTGAAGTGCCTGGCAGACAGAGGCCAACAATACATGTTAGTTCCCTTCCCAATTTATTTCCCTCCACTACCATTCTCTCCAAAATTCTAAGCTTAGGGGAGAAGTCAGAGAACAGACGTTTCCTATTTTCTTATCATAAATTTGGATCACACTGTGCAGGGCTTTCTGCGCATCCAGAATATCTCCATTCTGGGTCAATGGATTTGGTAGGCCAGTCCTATCCTCAGCTTCCGGGTCATTACAGCTAGAGCACTCCCAGCAACAGCTCCTCACACACCTTCCAGTCTTTGATTTTTCTTTCTTGTAGTTCATATGGTCCTGTCTCAGGGACTCTGTATTCTGGATACAAGATTCTGAAATGTATCTTGCAGTACTTCCCCAACTGCCCACCAAACCGAGTTCTCACCCCAGCGACCGGCATCACTTGGAAAACTGTCTTTTCATTTGTTCCTCAGATGAACAGGTTTTCCTGGGCAAAACATCACCAATGGAGGTCTTAGCATTTTTTCATCATAAAGGAACCCCCTTGGGTGGCTGAATGGTCCCCTGGGCTGGTGCCAAAGTAGTCACTATCCCCAAGTTCCAGTCTGACTTGGTTCACAGTGCCTGGGCTGCCCTGGGGATGCCTCTAGTGGGCATCTGTCAGGATGAGAAGCGAGTGTCCCTTTGAAGGAGACTGTGTGTATGTGGGGGCGGGTGGCTTCTCTGGGCTTGTAAGAGGCAGAGAAACTGGGATGCCACCAAGCTTACAATTCTCTGCCTTCCAGCCCACCCCTGACTTCTCATGCTCCCATTTGAGAAGAAAACTAGCCTCCATACTGTCCCTTTCCAAATTGTCCCCCTCCCACCTTGCCACCCCTCTACTGTAACAAAGGCATGTCTACACCACATTTTCAAAGTTATCACAAGTCTCTCGGTCCACCAACAACTAATTCTGACGACTCCAAAGGAGCAAGAGAGACATAAGGGAGACATCTAGAAAACGGTGGGAAAGATTCCCTGGGAAAAGCACAGAAAACCTTGCCTGATGCATGCAAGGCTAAGAATTGTTTTCTCCCTGCTGGCTGCTTTTCTCTCTGTTCTAAAGACAAGCTTCCAAGAATCAGCTAAATAAAGGGATCACACCAGAGGATGCGAGATAATGCTAAACCAACAAAAACAAAGACCCAAATGAAACAGAGAGAGCCATGAGAATACGCGGTTATCAAAACTTTGTTTGGCCATATCTATTTATCATCTCTGCACACCCGGGCTCTGCGGAATATCATTCTGTTGATGTCACTTATCCTCAGCAAAATATTTACACATCCTTAAAAACGCCAGATGAGGGGGGCCGGCCCACGCACTGCTGAAAGCCGCCCCTCAAACCCCATCGCTGGGTTCTGAACAGCCCAAGACGTAAGGGCACGACGGTGGGTGGCACCAGCGGGCACAGGTGAGAGCTACCAACAGTTCCGGGAACACGGTCACCCAGACGCTGCGCCGTGCCCTGCCCACCTTTCCTCTACCTGACTCTGCAAGCAGCAGCCACATACCCGATATGGTGTCGGCGCCTCCTTGTCCTCCTCTCCTGCCTTTTTCATTGATTAAGTTATCAAACCATTGTTAAAGCTGGGTTGCTTTTTCCTTGGAAAACTGGGCTAAATTCATTGAGCTTCCCTCTGCCACAAAAGGAATTATTCATAAAAGTTTGGCAGGCAGAAAGGGAGACTGAGTGAGTGCCATGGTGTGGGTAACAATCCGCTCCTCCAAAGCCACCTTTTTCTTCCGTGCCCCATCCCTCTCTCCATCCATCCGTCGTGCCCCAAACCTACTCCAGGGACTTCTGATAGGGAAACACAAAGCAGCAGCTGTTTGGCAACATTTCTACCCCTCGCCAGCAACTGTGGTGGGATGCCATTTCCCCACCCAGGCGGAGCTTATCCTGAACAATAGTTGGGCTTTAAATGGCAAACAAGCAAACACACAGAGCACAACCCCAACCTCGAAAAAGCCACAGCGGAGAGAAGCAATAACTCCCTCCGCAGCAAAAGGCGCCACTGAAACGCACGCAAAATGCAGCCAGAACGTTGCTCGGTGCCTAACATGGCAGAAAGCCCGAGCTGGTGCGGCCACCCCGGGACTGGGCACTGGGGGGCACCGGGGCTCCTGGGGCGCCGACGCACACTCACCCGGCTCCGGGGGGATGCGGGGCTGGCCGCGCGTCACAAAGAGGAGCCCGGCGCAATCTGGCAAAACCCAACTTTCCACCAGGCTCGCCAGGGCCGCCAGATACGTCAACAGAATCCATCTTTCGAAGGGCCTGGAAGGCGCCGGGTTTTCTGGGCCGGGGCAG
>NC_045456.1:5302994-5331904 GCF_002776525.5 Piliocolobus tephrosceles
GGCCGCTACCTCGCAATCGCGGCCGCCGCCTCCAGGAAGCCGCAGGGTGGTCGCGGGTGCGGGAACTCTCCGGTCTGGCCTCACCGCCGGCCGCCTGAAGGGGGTGCGCCGCGGTGGGAGCCGCCGTCGCCGCTGTCACCGAGCCGCTGTCGCCGCCGCCGCTGCTGGCTGTGCGTGAGCGTGTGTACGCCTGTGTCCGGGCGAGTGTGTGTCTGCGTGCGGCGCCCGGCCTTTACTATATACACCAAGGGGTGGGAGGAGGCGGGGAAGGGGAGGGCTTGGGGGAGGCGGCGGAGGAGGGGGAGCAGGAGGGGGGCGAAAGGGTACCCGAGGAGGCGGCGGCGGAGGAGGGACAGGTGATCTCGCCCACGGGGAGGGCGTGGCCGTGGGCGGCGCGGGGTGCCAGGAGGAAGGGGTGTCCGGGGCGGGGAGGGGGACCTTGGGGGGAACGCCGGGGGAGGGCCTGAGGAGCTGGGACCCTACTGCCTCCCGGGGGGCTGGGGACCATTCCAGACCCCAGGATGGAGAAGAGCGAGGAACAGAGCCCAGGAGGGAGGAAGTGGCTGGCTGATGGAAGCGGGGGAGGTGGGAAGGGCCCAGCGATCACCCGAAAATGCCAATTGTGATACCGGTGAAAGATGCTTCTCACAAGGTGGGAGATTAGGAAAGATCAAATTAGTCCACCTACATAATGTAATTTCCATCCAAGAGGTGATTCGTGTATAAATCTAACCTTTATTAAGCGCCTAGTGTTTGCCAGATACTGGGCTAAGAACTGGAGTTACAGGGATGGTGACTGTATGATTGCTGACCAGTAAATAAGTAGTAGGTGTCAGTTGTACTATTGATCATTTTAAAATTGAAAACAATAAATCCTTAGAATTCTTGAGACAGCCAAGGAAGCAACCAAATTAGTTTAATGATTCTCCAAAGATGTAAAGATTTTTTCTATTAATCAAAACAGGATGAAGATATTTGAGAGAGAATAGCAGAGCAGAAATTATTTAATCGGAGCACAGAACAAAATGAATCTAGCTGTTCTTGGCAGTCTCGAGCCCCCTGAAGTTCCAATACTGTGTGTATTAATCATGACTTTCTTCTTATCAAATCTGAGTTTTATAACACAGTTTTTAATTAGTATGGGAGCCTGAACTTGTGTTTGAAAGGCTCTATTCTAACCATGTTGTGTTGCAAGCATAAGGTGGTAGTAACTGAGGCTGAATGATGGCTGTGTTGAGCACTTTTGCCTTTGTGGACTCCTTCCTCCATAGAAAGATATTACAAATTACATTTTACAATTGCATTGGTGTAAAGATGAATATAATAGTATTATATATTAAAACAGTTTCTTCAACCTAAAAAATCATTTTTTCTTCTGATTTTAAAAGAAATTAAAAGATTGATGTGGGTCCCTAAAAGTACCATGAGACCCAGGCACTGTGCCTACTGTGCTTAAGGGAGAAGTCAACCCTGGTAGTCCCATTCCTTGATACTGAATTTCCTCTTTTGAAAAATAAGAGTTAAATTAAGAAGTACCCAGACCATACAGGGGTGGAAAGACACACAGTGCAAGTTTAAGAATTGATAATAATGAATATCAACAGAAAGTGTCAGTTTCTACTTGTTTCAGTCAGGTTTTGGGGAGTTTAAAATCAGCCCCAACTAATTAATGATACCTGTGGAAATATTTGTCTATGAATGTGTCTTCAATCATTTCAGTAACCAAAGACTTCCTCTATAGATCTCATAACTGTCCTAAGTTCTTGGATAAGGTATGTGAGGTCTCGGTTGCCAAGACCTAGCCTGAATACAACTAAAGGCACAGCTGGGCAATTATAATTGGGCAAGTTCATGGATGAAAGATCCATAAAGGTTTTGTGTGTGTTGAGGGGGTATGTGTGTATAAGGTAGGGATTGATATCCTGGAAGGCAATTACTAGCCTATTTCTTTTGTTGGCCTCATCGCAACCCTGGGTTAATGTTTGATCCTCACTGGCAGTTGTGATTCATATTTGCTGCGCTTTGAGGTGCTTATGTTTTCAGGAAAGATTATATTGATTCAGATTAATGCAGAAGAAATAGGCATGATGGCCCCCATTCCCAAAGAAATGTACAGTGGCACCCTTCTGCCTTTTCATCCTGGCTGCCCTTGCAAAGAGAAGAAAAAAAGGTTCATAAAGGGTAAGTCTGGATTTGTGTGTGCTTGTGGGGCGGTGCTTTGGGACAGAAATAGGACATTAATGTGAAAAAATTTTGTTCATACGGTTAAAGGGGTGCCTAAGAAAATGGAGGGAAGAAGGAACATGCCGAAACAGCAGGAAAGAACAACCTCAAAATCTTCCAGGATGGGTCAGGGTGATTTTTGAGATCTGTAATTGTAATATTTGGTGATTTTAAATAAGAACCCAATAAATTTCCCATCCCAGATCTTATTCTTTTTATCCATATCCTGCTTCTCTAATACAGCATCTCCTTATAATCGAGTTTTCACATACTTGCCAGATGGACGATTCGTTTGTTTATCCAATAAACATCTATTAAGCACCTACTAGCTGCCCAGTCACTGAGCTAAGGATGTGGGTTAGAGATATGGTGAATATATGGTTTCTGACCACAGTATGCTCACAGATTAATAAGAACTGTTAATAATACAATGTGACATTATGTGGTACATGGTGAGCTATAAAATAGGCTGGGTGAACACCCAAGGAGTGGGCCTATTCCTGCACTGGGAAGGAATAGGGAATGGCATGGGGCAGAGAAGTCAGAAAAGATTGCCAGAGATGTTGACAGTTGCTGAGCACTGAGAGATAAATAGAAGTTTCCAAAGTAAACAAAAGGCATTATAAGTGAAGGGAACTGAAGCTGGGACACAGAACACTACTTAGAGGCTGCAGATATTTTGTAAGTCCAGAGTAGAGGCTGTGAGGAATAGTAGAGGAGGGGAAAAAGGAAGCTACAGGTCACTTGAGGTCCCTGGTCTGTCCTGTCAAGGAGCTTTTTCTTGTATTCAGTGAGAATCATTGAAAGGCTTTAAGCAAGGGAGTGACAAGGAAAGATTTGGATTGAGGAATGATCACTCTGTTGGTTGGTGTGGAGGGCTGATCAGAGAGAGGTGAGATTGGCAGCAGGGAGACCAGATAAGAGAGGCTGTTGCAATGGTTGGTCGTGCCAGCAGAGATGAAGAGTAGGAACCTGAGTCAAGTGGTACTTGGGATGCAGAATCGACAAGGCTTGATGATGGAGGAAACAGGAGTAAGAGTGACTGACACCTGGTTTTCTGACTTGGGTGACAGAGTGGGTGGGGGCATGGTCACTGAGATAGAGGTCCCTAGGAAGAGAAGCAGATTTGGGGCTGGCACTGACGAGTGTCGTAGGTTCCCCCAGAAGCATATCCTGAGACAAGGATTCCAGTGCAGAAAGTTGATTTGGGAAGTGAAGGAAACACTGTAGGGCAGGAGGGAAGGGAGCCAGAGGGATGGCTGTCAATGGGAGGCATGTTCTCAAGGCCAGTTACCACTGTGAGCAACTGGAGCTTAATCCCACTCTTGGACAGGATACAAAGCAACCACTCCAGAGGTGAAGAAGCTAGTTAAGAGCGGTCCAAGGGGTGCTGATTTTCTGGCAATTCCAACCTGCCACCCAGCATAGGCAGAAGTTCCTTCCCAAACACAGAGAGAAGATCCTGGCAGCTGGATGTCTGTGGAGCACATTGAAGTGGTAGCATCCAAGGGATATGGGTGGTGCATCATCAGTATCTGCTCCAGGGAGTTCTGTTTAGGACATCTCGAATTGGAGGTGCCTGTTGATTAGCCACGTAGAGATGTCCAGTAGGTATTTGGAAGAGCAGATCTGGAGTTCAAAATTTAAGTTGCAGACCAAGATTTTCGAGTTGTTAGGTCCCGGGTGTTGATTGAACTGGGATTACCTGGTGAACTCTGTAGAAGACCTATGTGAATTGGGCTGGTGGCTGAGCCCTTCACCCTGGGGTGCACCAACACAATCTGACCTCATCTTTATGAACATGTGGGTTTCTCAAGGGATTCCTGAAAGCCCTGAAATTGTAGATGTCAGTTTAATGCTCACCGGTGTGAATGCACCTGGGGAAATTGCCTATTGCTTTCAAGAGATTCTTAATGGGTCTATATTTTACTGAAGTGGAATAATGTATTTAAAATGGAAACTTTGTTTTACAAATGTTTTCGTGGTTAATAATATTTACTGGATGATTGAGTGATTGAATGAGGCAGGCATTTGAAAACATAATTAAGGCAGAAGGAGGAGAAATGCTGAAGAAAATGCACGGGATAACTGAAGCACAGAGGACCGAAATCAAACCCAGGTTTAGGGAAACAGGATGGAAAGCATTCAGAGAAACAGTCCGATGAGAATGACATTTTTACCTGAGGAATGTTCAGAGCTCATGAGGTAAGGGAAAGGTTTTGACTATTTGGATGGGACAGAAATAAGCGCTCTGCATGGAGGTGGGGAGTTTCAGTATTCTTCATTTGAGGACTTCCTATGAACTGTTTTATGCACTTTGGATAAAATTAGCAAAGACTGGATCAAAGGATATGTGAGTTGGTCCTTCAGTTAGGCAATCAATAAGTATATACTGAACAGCTATTACTTTAAAGTACTAAGCCACGTGCTAGAAAGTAAAGAATAATAAATACCATCCCTGCACAGCATTGAAGCCCCTCATTGTCCAGTTTTAGCTCTGTCTAGTCTCACAAGCAGTACAGCATTGCATTTCATAGAGATTTTCGAGAAATTATCACCAGTAAGAAGCAGGCTCATTATAAAGGGCTTTGCTTGTGGCTGCTGTATTCTGTATTCTCCATTTTTCTTTCCTAACAGAACACTAATATTCAGACATCCATCCCTCTCCTTTGAAACCTATGTACCTTAGAATTTCATCCTATATTTAGGGTGGGTCTATTTGAGCTAAGAAAATTTGCATCCCTCCTGCTATAATTAGGACCAAATAAATGAGAGGAGAGATTTGCTGAGGATTCCCAGCTAAGTTCTGACTCTCTAGAAGAGCATCCCTCCCTCTCCCGATGGATGTGAGGCTAATCTAACTCCATTTGCAACTGGCAGCAAAAACATTATGCAGGTGACCACATAGTTGATCGCCTAAACCAGGATGCTACTGAGGGTGAAAGGGGTTGCTATTAACAACTATGTCAGGGGAAGAGGCATAAACTGGGTCTTTCCAGTAAACCAGGATGGATGGATGGTCACTGTTATGCTAGGAACCAGGCCTAGAAAGGAGCTGATGCTCAAGGCATCACAGCAGAAGTAGAGAAAGAACTTAGGACCATGGCTAGGTTGTGGAACTACTAGAATAAGCAGCTCTAGAGCCACCCAACCATGCACTTCTGGTTATGTAAATTATTACACTACTTTATAGGTTAAGGTTCTTTGAGTCAGGTCTCCATCACTTGTAATTTCATTGAAAGCATCCCAAGACATACATGCAGTAACTGGGTTGTCTTTGTTTTGTTTTACCTCCAATTCTGGGGATGAAGACCATTCTTGAGTCAAGCAATCTGACAAAAACAAGTGAAGGGAAGAAGTAGGTTACGGATTGTCATGGTAAACTGACTTTAAAGTCAAATGAAGGCGATAATCTAAACTAGAACGCGGGTGAAGGCCTTCTGTGCACGGGGCGGTTTCTGTTCTAGCCACGCCTTCAAGGCACACTGCTGCCTCTGATGGAGGGCAAGACTCCTGTGCAAGGGGTCAAGATGGGGAACGTCTATCCTCTGCTCTGTCACTGCTCTAAGTGGCTTCGAGTAAGCTCTCCTCTTCCTCTGGGACGTAGATGCCTCACACCAGTGGTTGCCATCCTTCCCCTTGCATCTCACCTCTCTGAGTTGATGGTGCACATTGAGGGAGGCCTCGTGGCTTGCACCTCCTGAAGACGCCACTTTAGTTCTCCTGGTGTGGGCAGCCTGCAGTAAGTAGTTGGTAAACTCACTGCTATCTCCCCTCCCACTTGGGCTTGGTCTCTTACTTAGAAGGAGTTGGAACAGCCACATCTCCTACAAGGATCATGACCGTCAAACACACCTTCCTTTTCAGTGTGGAGGGAGGATGTGGGCAGAGTGGGGTTGGGATTGGAGTCATGTAACTGTCACTTGAGGCCACCAGGGTTTGCCCAAATCCTTGGAGAGCCCTGTACAAGCCACGTGAGAAGCCAGGCTGCACGAGACAGAGTAGGATCCATAAAGGTCACCAAGGAAGGACCAGAACACAATTATAGCCCCAACAGAGAGTTGAAATCAGGGACATGAAATTATAAGGCAGAGGATGTCAGTGAAGTGAAAACTACACCCAGATTTGTTTTGGGGCAGTGAATTTTCTTGCTGGATGGGACACCTGTGCCAACTGTGGCATGAGAGTGGGTGAAATACTGGCACATCACAGACCAGGGGTAGGAGAGTTCAGAGATGACCCCGCACAACCCAGCCTTCGCATGCAGAACATGAGGCTCAGAGATGTTTGCATGGAAGAACTGGATACACACACACAAACACACGCACACAAGCACATGCATGCATGTACACATGCACATGTACACGCACTCACATGTACCCACACACACCCGCACACGCACGTAAACGCACACATGCACACACACACACACCCCTTCGCACGTGCCAAGTCCTGTTCCCTTTCCAGGTATGAGACTCACCTTTTCCCCTCTTAGAAGTTCATTCACAAATGAGCCCGATTCATATCTCAGTAAGAAAGGAAAATCGGCAAAATTGCCCTGGACTAATGAGGATTAACAACCAGAACATTGCCCAAAGCAGATCCTAAAAAGTAACTGCGCAGACACTCCAAGTCAGGAGTGTTATTGTTAAAAAGGACAATGGAGTGGCCCATAAATATCCTCGATTGCCCAAATCCACAGGCCCCTGGTGCCAGTCTCTGTGGTGAGTCCGAGATCTAGCTCTGCAGTGGTTGCTTGGGAGAAGAGCTAGTGAGGGCCTTCTCAGCCATCAAACCCATCAGCTTTTGGTAGGGATTAGTTCCCCCAGAGACACAACCTGTTTGACCCGGCTCACATGCATTTCACAAACAAACAAGAGTGTGGCAGTCGGTTTCACAAATGATCTGTGCCACAACCTGCATCGCATGCTCCTGCCACCCTCAGCGTGTCCATGGCCTGTTAGGTCTGCTCCAATTCATGTGCTGCAAGTCTCCCCAGTGTAACTGGCAAGGGTTCTGTTACTATAAACTCAAGGAATAAAAGGAGTTTCCAGGTCATTCATTTTTGAACAGGACATCAATGTGTAGCACAAAAGAGACTTTAATAGTTTCATTTTTCTTCACCTGGGAGAATTTCTCAAATTATAAAATTTTATGAATGGAACAACGTTACAGAAGAAGGAAAAGAGAGCAAGTGTAAAATCTCTCATGTCTAGGCTGGTTAGCATTTTTAATTGCCATCTTTGCATTTGTGGCCTCTTTGTGCCAAGCCAACACCTAATGCTCTCATAAGATCGCTTACCAGCAGCCCCTGCTCACCTTGGCCTCTTTCAGGAGAATTCCCTGATGCTCTTCACCCCTAGGATTATCCTTGCCCAATTTCTGAGCCAGACCACCAGTGTGTTGGGCCCCAAATGAGGCCTGCTTCTCTCTTCTAAGCTCCTCGTGTTCCGTGTTCTTGAGGGGAGTATACTAGGCATCGCTCAGCCATGGAGCCTTAGCATTCACCAGTCATCATCCATGACCTCTTCCCACATTGGCCCCATTTATAGAACTAGGCTTCTGGGTCTGATTCTCTTCGTAGCTCTCAAAGCTTCCATTAGAAATGTGGCTCCCAATGCCATCCCTCCCCCCTCCCACCTCCCCATAATAGGCCCCGGTGTGTGATGGGAGTTATACCTGATGTAAATGACGAGTTGATGGGTGCTGATGAGTTGATGGGTGCAGCACACCAACATGGCACAAGTATACATATGTAACAAACCTGCACGTTGTGCACATGTACCCTAGAACTTAAAGTATAATAAAAAATAAATAAAAATAAAAATAAATAAATCTGTATTGTCCCCCCGCCAAAAAAAGAAATATGGCTCCACCACCCAGCCCAATTCACTAAAGTGTCTCCATCAATCTCTGATGTCCACATTTCTGTGCACATGGGAGAGAGTTGGTTTCTCATTCACTGACATCCTGCCTTAAAGGAACAGTCCTCAAACTTAACAGGCACGTTTCATAAATAGTGGGCCACTACCATCTTGAATTTCTGTTTCACTCCATCTATTAGATGAGTCCTTGTTTTCTGAAGAAGAATTATTTTAGAGGAAATAGAGGTGACATTTTGAAAGCTACACATTATTGCTTCAGAAAATATTCACAATTAATGTAGAAATACTGTAGAATACATATAATTTATTATTTTTAAATGAATGGTTCATTGTAATATTCATTAAAGATTAAATATAAGTGTAAAAGTTTATTGTATCTTCAGTGTAAACCTTCAATTATAACCACTTTCAGTGATCTTTATATTTCTATTTTTTCTCTATGCTATTTACTCAACTGAAATAATATTACATGTGGTTTTAGTCCTGTTTTTATCCCTTAACATCTTCAAAGAATAAGCATTTTATCATAGCATTCTAATCACACTACACAATCACCATAAATATTTTTAATGGTGGTATACAATTTTATTAGGTGGATTTATTACCATATACTTAGTTTTCCCCCATTAGAAGTATAAGCCATTTCCAAAATCTGCTGTTAAAAAGAACACTGCAATTAGTATCTTTGTGTATATCAATGTTCCCCATTAATAATTATTTCTCAGCATAAATACACAGCTGTAATATTTCTGGGGCAGACACAGAGACATGAACATGTTGCCAAACTGATTTCGAAAAGGATTTATGAGATCTGAGACCACCTGCCTTGTGAGTACTCACCAGTCTGAGCCAAAAAATTTGACTCATTTTGTTTTAAAATGTATTTCTCTGATTACTAGCGAGGTGAGCCATTTTTATTTGTGTGCTTGCTACTTCGATATCCAAGTCTTTATTCACTTTTTCATTAAATCACAGTGTTTGCATCTTATTGGTGTGTATGTGTCATTTGCTTAATGCAGAATAGATGTTTGTCATAATTGCAACAAATATATACTCCATTTTCTTTTCATTCCATGAGTGTGGCTACTATTTTATATAGATAAGATTTTTATTTTCGTAAAGTTAAATGTATCCATCTTTTGTGTTGTGAAGCCTTCTATTATTTGAGTAAAAACTAATAAATCCTAACTAATTCAATTTTTATTCATTTAAATTTGTTTGGTATTTATTGTAAGGTAGATTCTAATTGTATCTTTTTTTCCCCAAGTAGTTGGCCAATTGTCTTAATGCTATTTAATATGAAATATCTTCTTCATTAATTTGTGTTTTCTATTTTAGCAAATAATAAGCTAATATTTAAAAGATTCTAATTCGGGGCTGTCAATTCAGTTTTGTCGCTCTGTCTCTCTTTTTTTAAGATAAAACTTTTTATTTTGAGAGAATTATAGATTCACATGCACAAAGAGATCCCCTGTGTCATTTACCCAATTTTCTCAATTGGTAATGTCTTGCAAAACTATAGTGCTATGTCACAACCAGAATATTGACACTGATACAATTCACAATCTTATTAAGATTTCTCCAGTTTTATTTGTACTCAGGTGTGTGTGTGTGTGTGTGTGTGTATTTGGTTGTATGCAATTTTATTACATGAGTAGGTTTGTGTATCCACACTATAGTTAATATATAGAACATTTCCATCACAACAAGGATCTCTCTTATTGCCCTTTTATAGCCACATCCACCGCTCTTCCTCCTCTCCATCCCATCCCTACCAATGGCAACCACCATTCTGTTTTCCATTACTAATTTTCTTTTCATTTAAAAATGTCACATAAATGAAAGTATACAGTACGTAACCTTTTAGGATTGGTTTTTTTCACTTAGAAGAATTCACTGGCAATTCATCCACATTGCTGTGTGTATCAACAGTTCATTGCTTGTAATTGCAGAATAGTATTCCATTGGGACATACATACCATGGTTTATTTAACCATTAACCTGTTGGAGCATATCTGGGCTGTTTTCAGTTTTGGTCTGCTACCAGCTTTGGGCTACTATGGATAAAGCTACTATGAACATTCCTGCATGGGTTTTTATGTGAACATAAGTTTTCTTTTCTCTAGGATAATGCCCAAAAGTTCACTTGCTGAGTTGTATGGTAATTGAATGCTTGATTTTTTAAGAAACTGCAAAACTGCTTTATAGAGTTGTTGTAACATTTTACATTCCCACCAGAAGTGTATGAATGAACCAGTGTATCCACATACCTGCCAGTTTTTGGCATTAGAACCATTTTTATTTTAGCCATTCTAATAGGTGTGTAGTGATAGCTCATTGTGGTTTTAATTTGTATTTCTCTAATAGCTAATGATGTTGAACATCTTTTCGTGTGCTTGTCTACCACCTGTATGTCCTCTTTGGTGAAATGTCTGTTCATACTTTTTGCCCATTTTATGATTGGATTGTTTGGGCATTTATACTGTTGAATTTTGAGAGTTCTTTATATATTCTAGTTATTAATTATTTTTCAGGTGTGTGGTTTGCACATATTTTCTCTCAGTCTATATCTTGTCTTTTTATCCTTTTAATACGGTCTTTTACAGAGCAAAAGATTTTACTATTTATTTATTTATTGCCTATGGATGTCCAATTGCTCTAGCACTACTTTTTGAAAAGGCTATTTTCCTCTTTTGAGTTGTTTTTGCACCTTTGCCAAAAATCAGTTGGCCATATTTGTGTATTTCTGGATTCTTTATTCCATTCCACTTACCTATGTTTCCATGTGTCTGCCCCTCCACCCACACATACTATCTTGATTACTGTTGCTATATAGTAATCATTAATATCAGGTAGAGTGATTGCTTCTACTTTATTCTTCTTTTTCAAGATAGTGTGAACTATTCTAGTTATTTGGTGTTTCAATATAAATTTTAGAATGAGCTTGTCCATGTCTATACAACACTTCCTGGGATTTTGATAGGAATAGCTTTCAATCTACAGATCAAATTGAAAATAAATGACACCTTTAGTATGTTGGGTCTTCTAATTCATTAACTTAGAATGTGTCACCATTTATTAAGGTCTTCTTTAACGTCATCTGCACATTGTCATTTTTCAGTTAAATTTAGACCTAAGTGTTTCACTTTCTTTGCAGTGATTGTAAGTGGTATTGTGTTTTAAATTTCTGCTTCCATATGCTCTTTGTTAGTATATAGAAATAAGATGGATCTTTTGTGCTCATCTTATATTCTGTGACCTTCCTAAACTCAATTATTGCAATTATTAATTCTAGAATATCTTTTTATGTTTTAGAAATTCCTTGGAATTTTCTACATAAGCAATCATGTCATCTACGAATAGGAACAGTTTTGTTTCTTTCCAATCTGTATGCCTTTATTTCTTTTTCTTGCTTTACTGCAGTGGCCAGAACTTCCAGTAATATGTTGAGTATGAGTGGCAGGAATAGATATCTTTACCTTGTTTCTGATCTTAGGGAGAAAATATTGAGTCTTTCACCATTAAGTATAATGTTTTCTATAGGTTTGCTGTACATACTCTTTGTCAAGTGGAGATAATTCTTCTCTCTTCCTAACTGGCTGAGAACTTTTATGATGAATGAGTGTTAATTTTGACAAATGTGTTTTTTGCATCAATTAATATTGATTACAGATTTTTGTTTAGTCTGATGATATGATAGGTTACATTGATTTATTTTTGAATGTTGTATCATTCTTTTATATCCGGAATAAATTTCACTTGCTCCATGTGTATTCTTTTAATACATTGTTGGATTTGATTTACTATTTTGTTAAGGATTTTGGTGTCCAAGTTTATAAACAACATTGATATCTATTTGTACTTTTTTTGTACTATTTGTCTAGTTTTGATATCAGGATATTTGTCTCACAATGTAAGCTGGAAATTTTTTCTCTTATTCAATTTCCTGGAAAAGATTGTGTATAATTGGCGTTAATTCTTTAAATTCTTTAAATTTAAAGAATTTAAACGTTTGATAGAGATTTCCAGTGAAACTGTCTGGGTCTGGATGTTTCTTTTTGAAGGAGTTTTTAAATTACAAATTCAATTTCTTTAATGATTATAGGACTATTTATTTAATCTTGGCTGACATTTGTTAGTTTGTGGTTTTGGAGGGATTGGTCAATTTATTCTAAGTTGTTAAATTTATTAGTATAAATTATTTGTAATATCCCCTTATTTTTCTTCTAATGGCTATGAGATCTGTAGTGATAGTCTCTGCTTCATTCCTAATATTGGTGACTTGTTTTTCTTTATTTTTATTTTTAGTTTTATTTACTGTACTAAAATGTTATCAGTTTCATTTCATTTTCTGATGAACCAGCATGTAATTTTATTTCATTTTCACTGATTTTTCTGTTTTTCATTTTATTGATTTCTGCTTTTTATGATTTCCTTCATTCTGCTTGCTTTGGGCTTATTTTACTCTTCCTAGTTTATTTAGGTAGCAACTTAGATTACTGATTCAAGACCTTGCAACTTTTCTAATGTAAGATTTTGATGCCATAAATTTTCCTCTCAGTGCTGCATCCCAGATATTTAGTTATGTTGTATTTTCCTTTTAATTAATTTCCATTTTTTTTATGTTCTTGGAGACAACCTCTTTGACACATGGATTATTTAGAAGCGTGTTGCTTAATTTCCAGGTGTTTAGAGATTTTTCTGTTTTTGTTATTGATTTCTACTTTGATCCCATTAAGGTCAGAGAACATGCTGTAAATACTTTCAACTCTTTCAAATGTATTGAGATTTGTTTTATGGCTTAAGATATTGTCTATTTCAGAGACCATTATATGGATAATTGAAAAAGATGTGTATTCTTCTGTTACCAAGTGGGATGTTTTATATATGTCAGTAGGATCCTGATGGTTGATTGTGTTGTTCAGATCTCCTATATCCTCTCTTATTTTCTTTCTAGTAATTTTATCAGTTGCTGAGATAGAAGCATTGAAGTCCCTAATTATAATTGTGAATTTGTCTATTTCTCCTTTCAGCTGTATTAGCTTAAGGTTTCACTCATTTTAAGGCTCTGCTCTTAGATGCATGTATACTTACAATTACTATAGCTTCTTGGTATATTTACATAATGTCTCTATCTGTAGCAATTTTCTTTGCTCTAAACTTTATCTTACGTTAATATAGGTTCTCCTAATTGTTTTTTGTTTTTGTTGTTGTTTGTTTGTTTTTTGAGAAGGAGGCTGGCTTTGTCACGCAGGCTGGAGTGCAGTGGTGTGATCTCGCTCACTGCAACCTCCACTTCCCAGGTTCAATCGATTCTCCTGCCTCAACCTCCCAAGTAGCTGGCGCCTGCCACCATGCTCTTTTTTTTTTTTTTTTTTTTTTTTTTAGTACAGGCGAAGTTTTACCATGTTGGCCAGGTTAGTCTCGAACTCCTGACCTCAGGTGATCCACCTGCCTCGGCCTCCCAAAGTGCTGGGATTACAGATGTGAGCCACTGCGCCTGGCCCCAATTGTTTTAATTAATGTTTGCATAGTATATCTGTCTCTATCCTCTTACTTTTAACCTACCTATGCCCTTGAATTTGAGGGTTTTTTGTAAACCACATATAGTTGAGTTGTTTTGTAAATCCATTCTGTCAATATCTGTCTTTTCATTGGTATATTCAGGCCTTTTACATTTAAGATAACTATTGGTATGTTAGAACCTTAGCCTACCATTTTATTATTTGTTTTATGACTGTTTCCTCTGTTTATCATTCTTCTGTTTCTGTCTTCTTGCCTCCCTGTGGGTTACTTGAACATTTTAATAAATCTGTCTTGAATTATTTATAGTGTTTCTGAGTGTATCTCTTTTTATAGCTTGCTTAATTGTTGCTCTGGGTATTACAATATAGATATGTGATGTATCACATTCTACTGGTAGCAGCATTTTGCCACTTCAAGTCAACTGTGGAAACTTTAATTCCATTTAGATCCCTTTAATCTGATTGCTTTCAAATATAAATGTGTTGAGTATCAAGTGTTATTATAACTATCGTTTTAATCATTAAATATAATTTATAAAGCTTGTAGGAAAGATAGTCTATTTTATTCACCCAGATTTCTGCTCTTTCTGTTATTCTTTCACCCATCTTGATGCTCCAAGATTTTTTTGTTTTATAATTTCCTTTCTGTTTGAAGAATTTCCTTTAGACAATATTTAAGGATAAGTCTGATAGTGACAAGTTCTCTTGGTTTTCCTTCTTCTGCAACTACTTTGATTTCCCTTTTATTCCCAAAGGATATTCTAGATCAGCAATTCTTTTCTTTCAGAACTTTAAGAATATTGTATCACTTCCTTCTGGCCTCCAGGGTTTCATATGAAAACCCCATTGTCGGCCGGGCGCGGTGGCTCAAGCCTGTAATCCCAGCACTTTGGGAGGCCGAGACGGGTGGATCACGAGGTCAGGAGATCGAGACCATCCTGGCTAACACGGTGAAACCCCGTCTCTACTAAAATACAAAAAATTAGCCCGGCGAGGTGGCGGGCGCCTGTAGTCCCAGCTACTCGGGAGGCTGAGGCAGGAGAATGGCATAAACCCGGGAGGCGGAGCTTGCAGTGAGCTGAGATCTGGCCACTGCCCTCCAGCCTGGGCGACAGAGCGAGACTCCATCTCAAAAAAAAAAAAAAAAAAAAAAAATTGGAGTATTATGCTTTTCATTTATAAGGTTTTCATTTCATTATTTTTTATAACTTGTATTTCTTTTATGAGTTTTTCCTCTATTTTTTCACTTATTTAAAAATAATTCATTATTATTCATTTGAAGTTATTTATTATGCTTGCCTTAAATTCCTTGTCAGATAATTCTAGCATCCTATTTATCTTTTTGTTGCCATCCCTGGATTGTCTTTTTCCATTCAAGTTGTGATTTCCCTGGCTCTTGATATGGTGAGTGATTTTTTTATTGTATCTTGGACATTTTTTGTTTTTATCTTAGGAGATTCTAGGTCCTATTTAAATAAACCAGTTTAGGTTTAGCATACAAATCCTGATCTACTTTTTTGGACTGTGGTTTCAATGACAGTTTAATTTTCAGAGCCTTTTCAGTGCTTCTTGGTATGCTTGATTTAGCTGGTGCTGCTGGGACTTCCACTGGTCCCTGGTGGTGCTGCCTGAAAGGATCAAAAGGGTTTCCCAGGGCAGGGCCACCTGGTATCTCAAGCTGGAAGAAAGGAATCTCTAGCCCATAAGGATAAAGAATGCTTCCTGGAAATAAGCAGCCTATTGCGTGTGGCAGAGCCATCTTGCCAGTGCCAGCCTGCCACCCAGTGTCTCTCAGTAGAAGTGGGGTGTCTCAGGTCCTGCAGGGGAAGAGAGAATTTGCCTTAGCTTCTTATTTTTAGCGGGGCTCCTGATCTATCCTTCTTACCAGCACTGTAGGCTCACTGGGCATTATCAATAGGACTGTCATTCATTCATTCAAATTCAGTCCATAATCAGCATACCTGCACTACCTCGTGTTGCCAGGTTGAGGGCTTGGAAATGCTAGGCCAGGGCTGCCTTCTTCTGTTGGGTAGGGGGTGTAAGACACTTTGCTGCTGTGTTCTTCCTTCAGTACTGGGATCCCAAACCAGCTCACCTTCCTCTTATCACCTTTCATAGTGTTCTTTTGGTTGCCTTTTGAGTTTTTTCTAGGGTTTATAGTTGTACTTAGCAGGTAGGAGCAGAGAGAAACAGGTCTAAGCCATCTTTTCCAGACCAAAACTTCATTTTAATTGTTAATTGCTTGTTTTACAACTAGAGAAAAAGTCAAGAAAAAAGATTATTATGATTATTATACGATTCAATACTAAAAATAATTTTGGCATAGAAAGCCAGCACATTTTTAGAAATGATCTGCTCCAGGTGTCAAATATATTAGCTATGCCACCGAGAGTGGGCAAAATAAAAGGAGAGATTAGGAAGACTGTGAAGAATGGCCTTGAAGCCAAGGGTGGAAAGAGTGTTAAGAAGCTGAGAAGGGTTATTATATTTGTTTTATGATAGGATTAGAAACCAGAGTATCTGAAGCATTAGGTTGCTTGCCCAAAATTGCTAGGGCATTTGAGTGCAGGATGGTTACAGAATTCAGGATTATGACATTCCAAGACCATGGTAACAGCACACTGTTTCCCAGAGCACTGCTTTCAAACTCCAAACACAACATTTGCTAGAAGATATACTGCAACAGTGAAGTTAACCTTTTGCTTAGCTGGCAAATGAACAAAAAGTTTCAATGGAAACAAATGTTTACTAAATTCGACTAGTATTAAATGTCTGTTATTAATTATGTCTTAATCATGCTGCTTGGATGGGACTTAATTAATGTTCATGAATTCATTTTGAGATAATAATTAGCAAGTGGAGTGCTTGCTCTTAGAAGGAGAATATTAAATTATTATTGGCATTTGGATAAGTTTGTGAAACCATTATTTATGTCTTTTTTAAGCTTCTGACTTCTAGAATTTATCTACAACAATTTCGAGTAAGTCGCGTTTCTCTAAGTTTCATTTGCCCATGTTTCACTTCCACGTAAGTTAAACATTTGCTCTCAATAGTATATACAGGATTTCAGATAAAAGCTGACCACTTTCTGATTAAATGTGTTTGAGTCTTTCATTTGATTTTTTAAAATTTGACCCTGAAAAAAATATGAAATGGATTTAAAATTTTTAAGGAAATATCTTTTTTATAAAAACTCAAAACAAGAGACCTCTTCCAACCCAGGAAAACAACCCTTCAGGAAAACTGTCCCAAAACTGCATATAGCTGTCCCAAAACTGTTCCAAAACTGTCCCAAACTGCAGATAGCATCCTGAATGAAAAGGTCTGCTTTGCTACCCAGTCCAAAAAGTCTATGCATTTTGTTGATTGGGCTGTGGTTATTTGTTATGTTGAGACATGGGAAACTACTCACTGGGAATACATTACGATATCTTTGGAAAGTCTATTAACACTTTCAAGACATTGGGATGCCATCTCCCCCATGCCCCAAATTTGTCCAACACATTAAATGGTTTCCAGCATCCTGAAAATGTGAACCAAGCTTCCACAAGTGTCTATCTTGCAGTTAGCTTATGCTCCTGCCTCAGGTGTAACTGGTTTCAGTGGTCTTAGCTTCCTTTTGCATGTCTATGGTATTCTTAGTAAAAGTTATGATGCTTTAATAATTTGAGATCTCACCTCACAGCTGAGCTATTAAATCATGACTGTGTGAGGAGGTGAGATGCCAAGGATTTGGGTGGGAATGATCAGGTTTATAAATTATGGGAGCAAGAAATTGTTAGTATAAATTATTACTCAACATGGAACAATCTAAGGGTCAGGTCCACAAAATATCATTCATGTGATGTACAAATGATTCACCAAGGGGAGTGATGCACTTACAGGGCAGGCTCTAACACCTATAATTCTGCAACTCAGGAGAGCAGGAAGCAAGTCTCCCCTTGCAAATCTGCTTAGAAGAAGCATATTATTAGTTCACCTCCTTATTTGTTCCTGTATATAATATCATCAACTGGTGCTTTAAAGTACGTCCTTGCACCAAATACTGCCCTATAAGAAGTGAACAGGTTAAAGTGTCATTGTATTTTTTTTATCTGCAATGTGGCCAGTTTTTTAGTGCCAAAGTGGAGGAGTGATTACTTGATATTAAATAATCATTTACTTATTTGATAGTAGAAGAACCCAAATTATTATTTGTAATCCAAATGTTTTCTTGGGGATATGAATGAAATCAAATTAATCCAAACTTCCTGGCTTTTAACTCTACTTACTTATTCAGGGTCACCAGCTTTCTGGAAAAGTGCCCCTTTCCCAATTGAGTATTCCTGGATATCCCTAGCAGGAATTCACAGGGAGCTCGTGAATCAGTATGACAGCTGTAGGTCCCACACATCCATTATCAAAATTTCCTTCTCTTCCCCATTTGGCTTCCCTTTGTCAGTGTTATCTGCTCAGAAGTAGAGTGAAAGCCTCTTCCCAGTGTTGCTGCTGATGGTGAGAATTCCAGCTTCTCCACCAAGTACATTCTCTTGCCATGCTCTCTAAATAGTCCATGATGCAGTAGCAGAGAGCGTTCTGCTTGGGGCAACAGTTCAGAGATCATCTCTATTCTCTACTGTGTGATATTTTTTGTCACCCCAGCCCCCAAGACAAAAATACTTGTATTCAGTCTCACCAGAGTATCTCATAGAATGTCTCCTTCCATGTTAGAGCTCAATACCTTTTTCCACTGGAGATCAAAATCATGCCATGAAACCAGGCAAGAACAAAAATCTTGCCTTCTCCTTTCTTGTCCTCACTTCTAATTTCTCCAGCCTTCTCTACCTCCACACTTAATGCATCTAACTCCTCTTTCTTCCTTCAGACACCAAAGTAAAGACTTCAAGGATTCAAGGACATCAATTCACGGAAATACTGCCCATCCTACCACAAACCCCCAACCTCCAGTTGTAAGTGATTCTCTGTGAGCTCTTGATTGGCCTCAATTGTCCACTTGGCTTTGGTTGCTTAGATATGGCCTTAGATTCTCTAGAGCAGTGGCCTCCAAAATGGAGTGATCATACCCCAAGGGTGAACGAGGTAATATACTGGGGTATACAGAGCAAATGTTAGAATGATTAGATAGATAGATGGATAGCTAGCTAGCTAGCTAGATAGGTAGATAGATAGATAGATTCAGTTTGACTACCATTTAATATATAGATTGCTACCAGTGAGCTTCCTCTGTCTATATGAGCAGGTCATATGTCCCATGTGCTTTTAGAGGTATTCTGGGGAAGGAGGGAATATTCCACACTGAGAAGGATCGACAGTGGAGCTCTCATGTGATCACTTCTTTCAGTGTATTGCAAAGTATTGCAGTTTACATGTTCCTGGTGAGTTAGCATTACAAATTATATTAGCCAGTTGTAACTAAAACCCCCCTCACAATAGGTATGTAACGTTAAAAAGTCCTTGGCCAGGAGTGGTGGCTCATGCCTGTAATCCCAGCACTTTGGGAGGCCGAGACAGGAGGATCACGAGTTCAGGAGATCAAGACTCTCCTGGTGAAACCTGTCTCTACTAAAAATACCAAAAAAAAAAAAAAAAAAAAAGAAACCAAATCAGCCCGGCTTAGTGGCGGGCGCCTGTAGTCCCAGCTACTCAGGAGGCTGAGGCAGGAGAATGGCGTTAACCCGGGAGGCAGAGCTTGCAGTGAGCTGATCGCGCCACTGCACTCCAGCCTGGGCGACAGAGCGAGACTCCGTCTCCAAAAAAGAAAAAAAAAAGAAAAAACGTCCTTGCAAAGAAACCATAGATCAAGATACTACTATTCATTCAAGCTTACAAAATCAGAAGACAATGGCAGCACTGGAAATTATCCTACCCTAGTTGTAGTTCAGCACCAACCACATTACATAAAATAATGACATTATAATCAGGTTACTTAAAAATAGAGAGCATCAAGGAGACCATTTAAAATGCTATTAACAATTATCTTGGTTTGCCCCACTCCAACAAAACACACCCCAAGACAAAGATTTAGATAGAAGTATCCTATTTAGGAGGTGATTCTAGGAAGCACAGTGAGGGAGTAGGAAAGTGACATACAAAGGCAAGAAAGCCAATAAAGGATATGTTGATGATTGGGTTACTACGTGGGGCACCAGGGACTCTATCCTGCTGAGGACCCTCTGAGAGACTGTATGGGACTGAATTATCCCTCTGTATTAGTCTGTTCTCATACTGCTAATACAGACATACCGAAGACTGGTTAATTTATAAAGAAAAAGAGGTTTAATGGGCTCACAGTTCCACGTAGCTGGGGAGTCCTCACAGTCATGGTGGAAGGTGAAGGAGGAGCAAAGTCACGTCTTACATGGTGGCAGGCAAGAGAGCTTGTGCAGGGGAACTCCCATTTATAAAACCATCAAACCTCTTGAGACTTATTCACTACTATGAGAACAGTATGGGGAAACCATCCTCATGTTTCAATTATCTCCACCTGGCCCTTCCCTTGACACATGTGTATTATTACAATTCAAGGTGCAATTTGGGTGGAGACAGGGCCAAACCATATCAACCTCTGAGGTGCAAGGAAGTTGGGGCATTTATCTACTGACTCCCATCCCTCACTGGTTGAGAGTCATTCCTGGGGTGTTGGGTCCCTCCTACTGCAGGCCTCACTCGTGCATACTTGTCACATTTTTTGTTGTTGTTGTTTTAAGGAGCAGAGAGTTTAATAGGCAAGAAGGAAGGGAGAATACAGAAGGAAGAAGCTCCCCTGTACAGAGACAGAGGGAGGGGGGCTCCAGAGCCAAAAGAGGAAGTTCCCACTAGTCACACTTTAATAGTTAGAGAATGCTTTCATGCAGAGAAACACGTGAGCTGTTGCTTATACAGGAACCCTACAGATGCCTGCTAGGGTGGACCAAGACAATACAGGTTGAGTCCTGACAGTGTCTGCCAGGGAAATGAAGCTTTCTGTGACGCATATTGCTTGTTGAGCTATTAGCAAATGATAACAGGAAGATATCACAATTGGAAAGTACTTTAAAAATATTCATTTTATATTTTCACCAATCCTTTCAAAATGTATTTTTGTGTATGTGTTTCATTATGCACATAATACATCAGAATAGTACTGCACAAATACAATTTAGAAACAAATATATCTGTGTTGGTGGTACATGCTCAAAGTATTTTTTATTGATATAGGTGCCTGGATCAAAAACACTTTGGCGTTCACTCCTCTAAAGGGGGCTGGAATCTCAAAATGGTTTGTGAGCACTAACTCCAAATCCTGTTGAAACACCGTAGGCCAGAGAACCATGGAATAAAAACCATAAACCCCTTTTTCCCCAGAGGCATCTTATAACGGATTCTCTCCCTCTGCTCTCACAAGATATCTAGCAACCTGGTTCTTTTTTTTTTTTTTTTTTTTTGAGATGGGGTCTTGCTCTGTCACCCAGGCTGGAATGCAGTGGTACGGTCACAGCTCATTGCAGCCTCTAACTCCTGGGCTCAAGCAATTCTCCATCCTCAGCTTCCTGAGTAGCTGGGAGTATGGCACATGCTGCTACACTTGGCTAATTGTTAAATTTTTTGTAGAGAAGGGATCTTACTCTGTTACCCAGGCTGGTCTTGAACTTCTGGCCTTAAGCAACCCTCCTGGGCCAGCTTCCCAAAGCATTGAGATTACAGGTGTGCACCACTGCACCTGGCCCCTGGTTGCTTCTTTAACTTCTCTTTGGACATCATGGCATTGAAGAGCAAATTGCCTTATAGATGAAAATGTCAAAATGTGGGGTTCATGATGGGTAACGAGGAGAGGAAATAATACAAATAGATGGTATTGAAAGGAAGAGGCTCTCATGATCCAGTGTGTGGCCTTTATTTTACTAGTGGATTCTGAGAGAGGATGAGGTACATCTCATGATTTTTGGCTATGATATTCTCCATGTTGAAAAGGGTTGTTTCCCCGGGGAGTGTGGTGGGGGTAGGTAGACAGCCTCAAGGACTTACTATTTGGTCACATTGATCTTTTTGGTTTGCCATTTAGTGCACTTTGTCTTAAGTAGCCTAACTGAGCCAACAAAGCTTGCTAAATCATGATTTTTTCTGGGATCTGCTTTAGTCATTAATAATTAGCACATCAGTAGCCTGTATCAATCATTTATAGTATCTCCAGAATATTAAAACTCAAGAAGTGGTAGAGATGGGGTCATGAGCCATCAGCGCTGGTATTCTGTTTGTGGTATGAGAACTAGAGGACAAGTTTTGGAAGGACGTGTCTTTCTTGCAGACTTCAAGGCTGGAAAGGTACTACCAACACATATGAGTTCTGTTTAGTCACCTAACAACAACCAATCAACAATTGCTGAGTAGCTGTGCTAGGGCTTTGGTGGATTGGGCAAGATGGAAGGGAGGGAAGCAGAGAAGAAAAGAGAGGGGAGGGAGGGAGAAAGGAAAAGGGGACGGAAGGATGGAGGGAGAGAGAGGAAAGGAGTGGGGAAGGAGGGAGGAAGAGCAGGAAGAAGAGAGGAAGGAGGAAGAGAGGAAAGGAGAAGGGAGGGAGGGAGAGAGAGAGGAGGGAGAAGGAGGAGGAAGGGAGGAAAGGAGAGGGGAGAGAAGAGAGAGGGAAGAGGAAGGGTAGAAGAAAGGAGTGAGGGAAAGAGAGAAGGAAGGAAGAAAGAAAAGAAAGAAGGGGTGGAAATCATCCTTGGCTTTCTTACAAGGTAGCTAACTGAAAGCAAAGTTGCACATGGTGATTGCCAAATAAGATAAACAAACATGGAAGCATCTTAAGACCCTGGACAAAAGCTGTGGGGACCAGGGAAGTATCCAGAAAGAGGTGAGATCTGAGCTAAAATGGATCATCAAACCTGCAGGGACTGTTAAATTGGATTGCGGGTTCTCATCACCAGAGTTTCTGAGCCAGCGGGTCTGGGGTGGGGCCTGAGCATTTGCATTTCTAACAGGTTCCCAGGTGATGCTCATGCTGGTGATCTGGAGACCAAACTTTGAGAACCAACCACTTCTCTGAAAGATTTTAGATATGTAGGAGGGAGACCCATGTGAAGGGTTAAGATGAGGAAGACGTTAAGAGGAATAAGGTGGGGAAAAGAGGAAGACCTGTTTAGGAGGATTCTGAAATGAAGGGATTGTGTAACAGAAGAGCGAGAGAAAAGAATGGAAAGGATTTGAGAATCTATCCTATAGGCAAATGGGAGTCATTGGATGTGTCTGAGTGGTGATGTGCCATGATGGAAACTTTAATTTGGGACCGCTTAATCTGTCATCAGTATACTCTATGGTGTGGTGCAAGGCAGGGGGAGAGATGGATGCAGAAAGCACATGTAAGAGCTCATGAATGTATTTAAGTGGTTTAAAGTCTATTTATATGCTGCTCTTTCCAAACAGAAGTAACAAAATAAGTGCGTCTTGGGGGGTTAAATTTTGGTGAGGAGCGTGGGCCAGCATTCCTCTTGGGAAAGAAGACAGAGGCAAACAAATGGAATCTGAGCTTTGGTCTTCCATTATTCAAGATTTCCTAAAAAGTGATAGCATGGAAATCCTCAAGTCTGCTCAGAGTCTGTGCCAATTTGATGGGAGAATCTGCAGATTTTCAGGCAGTATGTTGATCCATGATGGCCTTCAACCCAGGAGTGCGAAGTTTTCTGCTTGCAGATTTGACTCAAAACGGTTCCAAATTTACCCTACCCTGGAAGTGCATCACTAAGGGGGAATTTTCAAAGTTTAAAAATTGTTTATAATAGGATCACATTGAATGTTCTTCTTTTTTTCTCGCTCTCTGAATATAAATGCAATCTGTGTGACACTGATTCTACATCAGGCAAGAGAATTATGTGGTGAGGGCACACACACACACGCACACACCATTGAGCACCAGCCAGCTCAGTTCTGCGCTTAGAGAGCTTTCTGGGCATATTTCTGCATGAAGCAAAATCAATGTGGGTGAAACTGAAGACCATCTATGGGGACCTTTGGAGAGGTAGATGAAAGAGGAGATGAGTGGCAAAGGTGAAGACTTGGGAAACAGTCCAAAGAAGCTCTTTCAATGATTCAAATCATTATTTGACATTGATGTAGCCATCAGTGAGGCACCAAGGTAAGCCCGTAGCCCTGTGCAAAGGAGCCTAGAGACGACATGAGGTGGATACGATTGAGAACAAACCTTTGGCATCTCCCGGTGTCCTTTGAGTCTTTGTTGTCTTCAGCTCTAGCTCGCTAGGCAACCCTTCTTCTGTGTGGTTTTTCTTCTATTTCCTGCTTTTCTCCTTTGTTAGCTACCACCTAGCTCCCTATGGGTTGAATAATAATTTAGTACAAATTCAATATTTTCAAAATGTTTTGCAATAAAATCTTAATGCCTCTGTTTTCTGTGGCTAGTGGGCTAGAGGCCTGGTATGACTGCCCCAAATTTAAAAGCATGAAAAATAGAGATAATGGATCAAGTGATTTGCCAGAGAAGAAACAAATGAGATTAGTGCTTGATACTTTTTATCCCAGCAGATGAAATAAATACAAGAGTAGTAATTATTTGAGGAAGAATGGAAAACATCATTCTTTGTGATTCTCATGTAATGAATGTGGTAACAGAGAAGATGGCTATACCAGTCTTTAATTTGGTGGAGATTTTGAACATATTTCTAATTCCTTTAGTACATCCCCAGTTTTCTCAGGCATAATATGCAGCTGATACAATAGTTATTGTCTACCATAGGGTCGTTGTAAGGATTAAAAGATTTAAAACATGTCGAACACTTAGAGTAGTATGTGGCATCTAATAAGTGGCCAATTAATTAATTATTGTTATTACAACAACAATTTGTTTTAAATTGAAAACTTCAATATTCAAATATTCCAAAAATGTGTACCCTACAATGCCTAGATGAAAAGGAATCAGGCCTAGCATGGTGATTGATGCCTGTAATCGCAGCACTTTGGGAGGCCAAGGCAGGCAGATTACTTGAGGTCAGGAGTTTGAGACCAGTCTGGCCAACGTTACGAAACCCCATCTCTATTAAAAATACAAAAATTAGCCAGACGTGATGGTGCACAACTGTAGTACCAGCTACCAGGGGGGCTGAAGTGGGAGAACTGCTTCAACTTGGGAGGCGGAGGTTGCAGTGAGCTGAGATTATGCTACTGCACTCCAGCCTGGGTGACAGAGCAAAACTCTGTCTCAAAAAAAAAAAAAAAAAAAAAAAGATAAAAGAAAAAATCATACCGGTTTTCCTGCAAACTTTTTTGGAGTGACAAATTAAGGGGTGGGGAATTGAGTAAATGAGTGGTCCACCACTCTCCCAGGACATTTTGGAAATTAAACCCTTCATTTCAGGTTATTTGTATCAGGGCTGGGTGTGCCTGTGGGCAAATGAAATATAAAAGTTGCAGGTGCCATTCCTGCTTCTACCTACCTGAACCCCATTATAGCAGAAGTTATTTCCCTGTCACTAGGAAGCCAAGAGTGTACTGTGATCAGGCCCTGGTGTGACACTAAATTTATCTGTGACTGCTAAGGCAGTCAATCCTGCCTGTCACACCTGTGTCACTTCTCAAATAAAAGCCTCATATGTCATCTCTCCTCTTGCATACTCTCAGTCAATAATTTTTTGTTCTGCTTTCCACCTCTCTTGTTCTTCCTGTCATTCCTAATCCTTCTTGCAGTGTTCCCTAGAATTTCCATTCCCCTTTCCATAGCAAGCAACTCTGTGCATTCCCAGTCTTCCACCATCTAGTGTTAGTTCAAATCTGGATCTCCCATGAAGCTCTACTTCCTGAAGCTCTCTTAGGCAGATAGTGTTTATTCTACTGAGTTTTGTGGTGATGATGATCATCATCTACCTGTTTTCTACTCAAACTTTTTTTCTTCCACCTTTATATAAAGACCTCTTGGAGAACTTCTACTTTCAGGAAAATGAAGTAGCTGTACTTTTACCCATTCCTCCTGCTAAGTACAGCTAAAATCTCTAGCGATTATATATGAAACAAACATGAGAAGATTCTGAAAGGTAGAAAGAAGAAAGCAGGCCAGCTAGAGACCTCAGGACCTGATGAACAACAAGGCAATAAATTCCCTGGGTTTTCTTTTTGCCTCATACATCCCGGACTTGGACTGGCAATCTGGGAGCAGCAACAGGAGCAGACAGAAAAAGCCCCAACAAAAGCCTGTTCTCTCTGGCCAAAGTATCAAGAAAGTGCCTAAGACAGAACATTTAGAAAATAACCACTCCACTCCAACCAAGCACCACAGAAAGAACCATGGCCCCACCCCAAGGGACATCAGCAAACCCTCAGTGAATAGTCTTGACTTCCACCATTGCAAGGCTGTAATGAGGCTCTCCTCTCATCCGAGTGATGTCAGAGGAAGCTGAATATGGAGTTAGGGCTTTCATCCCTACTGGATGATAACAAACACACTCCCCTTGTGGGAAGCCCATTCTCCTATCTTTATCTGGCAGTAACAAGGCACCCTTCCCTACTGGGATGATGTCAGGGGAGGCTCAGTGGAGAGTCAGGACTTTCGCCACCAGTCAGCAATAATGAGGTAACCACCGTAGAGCTGTCATTGTCCAGAGTGTCAATGGAGGCTACATAGGGAGTTTAATGACATCTCAGATGACAACAGAGCCTGCCTGAGGGACCTGAACTTCTGTGCTCACTTGGGAGGGACAAGGTGGCACTTCTACTTCCCTTGCCAGAGCAGCATCAGCAGAAACCAGCTAAAGCAAAAGGTTTAAATGAGATCCAGAGTATCATAGTGTAAGTGTCCAGGTTTCAATAAAACAATCATGTGTCATGCAAAGAACCAGAAAATTCTCAACTTGAATGAAAAAGACAATCAACGGATGCCAACACTGAGATGGCAGAGATGTTAGGATTCTATTATACACATTTAAAAGTAGTCATAATAAAAATCCTTTAATGAGCAATTGCAAGCATGATTGAAACCAATAAAAAAGTTGAAAATATCAGCAAAGAAAGGGAAGATATAAAGAAGAACCAAAGGGAAATTACAGAGCTGAAAATACAAGAATCAAAATAATAATAACTCAATGGTTGGGCTCAATAGCAGAATGGAGGGGCTAGTGAACAGAATCAGTGAATTTGAAGAAAGAACTATAAAAATTACCTAATCTGAACAACAGAGAAAAAAAAGGACTAAAAAAATAAACAGAGTTGTAGTAAAAGATCTAACATCTGGGCATGGAAGTCCTGGAAAGAGAGGAGAAAGAGGATGGCACACACCAACATGGCACAAGTATACATATGTAACAAACCTGCACGCTATGCACATGTACCCTAGAACTTAAAGTATAATAAAAAGAAAAAGAAAAAAAGAAAAAAAAGTGCTCAAAGAAATAATGGTTGAAAACTTCCCAAATTTGGTAAAATAATTTAATATACAGTTTCCAGAATGTAAGCAAACCCCAAACAGGATAAACCCAAAGAAATCCAAACCAAGTCACATAATAGTCACACTTCCGAAAATTAAAGCCAAAGATGAATCTTGCAGTAGAAGAGAAACAGCACATTACCTATTAAGGAAGAACAATTCACGTGACAGCAGATTTCTCATCAGAAACCACTGCGGCTGGAAGAAAATGGCACAACATTTTTCAGGTGCTCAAAGAAAAGAACTGTCAGTTTAGAATTCTATATCCAGTGAACATATCCATGACAAATGAAGAAGAAATCAAGACAACCTCAGATGAAGAAAAGTAAGAGAATCTATTGCCAGCAGGCCCTACCCTAAAAGAATGGCTAAAGGAAGCTCTCTAAACAGAAAGGAAATGATAAAAGAAGGAATCTTAGAACACTAGGAAGAAAGAGCAACAGGATGAGTGAAAATATGGGTAAATATATTTTCCTTCTCTTCAGTCTTCTAAGGTATGTTTGATGTTTGAAGCAAAAGTTGTAACACTGTCTGATGTGTTTCTAAATGTATGCAGAAAAAAATATTTAAGATAATTATATTACAAAACAAAGAAGTGCAAAGACACATAAAGAGAAGTAAGGTTTCTTATGCTTCTGACTCAAACTGGTAAAATGTACAGTAAACTGTGATAAATTATGTGTATATAATGCAATACCTAGAGAAACCACTAAAAAAGCTATGCAAGGAGATAGCCTTAAAAATACTATAGGTAAATCAAAATTGAATTTTAAAAAATGTTCAAGTAAAGGAATGTTCATTTACAGGAAGACAGGAAAAATAAGAAAAGGGAAATTATAAACAGAGGAAAAGTTTAAAACAAAATTACAAATGGAAGACATAGCTTTAACACATCAATAATTACATTAAATGTAACTGGTCTAAATGCACCAATTAACACAAAGAAATTGGCTTAGTGCATTAAAAACTCAACACAGCTATATGGTGTCTACAAAAAACTAGCTTCAAATACAATGATATAGGTAGGTTGAAAGTAAAAGGATGGAAAAAGATATATCATGTGAACATTAGTCAAAAAAAGCGGGAGTGGCTATATTAATACTAGATAAAGTAGATTTCAGTGCACAGAAAATTACCAGAGACAGAGGGGGACATTACATGATGATAAAAAGGTCAACCCTCCATAGCAATCTTAAATGTCTGTACACCAAATGACAAAGCTGCAAACTAAGTGAAGCAAAACAACACCACCAAAAAAAAATCCAATATAACTAAAAAGAGAAATAGACAAATCCATAATCATATCTAGAAACTATGGTACCCCTCTTTCAATAGTTGATAGAATGCATAGACAGGAAATTGAGCAAAGATATACAAGAACCCAACACAACCAACAATCAATAGGATTTAATAGACATTTATAGAATACCTCACCCAACAACAGAGAAATACATATTATTTTCAAGTGTCCAGGGATCATATACCAAGATAGGCGGTACCCTGACCATAAAACAAACCTTAACTCATTTTAAAGAATTGAAATAATCAATAAAATTGACAAATTTCTGGCAAGACTGAAAAATAAAAAAGAGTGACAAATAAAATTACCAATATCAGGCCGGGCACAGTGGCTCCCAGGCGTGGCCGAGGCGGGCGGATTGCCTGAGCTGAGGAGTTCAAGACCAGCCTGAGCAACATGGTGAAATCCCATCTCTACTAAAATACAAAAAATTAGCCCAGCATGGCGGCGTGCACCTGTAGTCCCAGCTACTCGGAAGGCTGAGGCAGGAGAATCGCTTAAACCTGGGAGGCGGGGGTTGCGGTGAGCCCAGATCATACCACTGCACTCCAGCCTGGGCAACAGAATGAGACTCT
>NC_045456.1:5332004-5346832 GCF_002776525.5 Piliocolobus tephrosceles
TAACACTAATTCTAACAATCTCGTACAGAAAATAGAAGGAGAGAGCTCTTCTCAATTGTTTTTATTAAATTAGTATTACCCTGATACCAAACCAAAGACAGTACTAAAAAAGTAATGCTATCTCTTGCAAATACAGATATAAAAATACTTTAAAAATATTTCAGCAAATAAATTCACCAGCATATAAAAAAGAGAATTATACACCATGAAAAAGTGGGACTTATTCCAAGGATGCAAGTCTGGTTCAAATTCAAAATCAATCAGTGTAATTCACCATAATCACAGGCTAAAGAAGAAAACTCACAGGATCATATCAATTGATGTAGGAAAAGCATTTGAGAATTCAACACCCATTCATGATAAAAAGAAAAATCTCTGAACTAGCAATAGAGGGAGAATTTCTTCAACTTGATAAACAACATCTACCAAAAAACTACAGCTACCGCTATATTTAATGATGAAAGACTGACTGATTACCCTCTAAGATCAGAAAAAAATGTTTGCTGTCACCATTCTTATTCAACAAAGTGCCAAAAGTTCTAGCCAGGGTAGTAAGAAACAAAAAAGAAATATAAGGCACAGACATTGGGAAGGAAGAAGTGAAACTGTCCCTATTTGCAGATCATAGCATTGTCTATGTGAAAAAGTCCTAAGAAATCTACAAAATATTCCTAGAATAAATGAGTTTGGCAAGGTGGCAGGATACAAGACAAAACATATAAAAGTCGATCACATTTCTATATACTAGCATTGGACATATGAAAACCAAAATTTAAAATACAATACCATTTGCAATTGCTATAAAAGTTAAATACTATGTGTAAATCTAACAAAACATGTATGAGGGCTGGGCATGGTGCTCACACCTGTAATCCCAGCATTTTGGGAGGCTGAGGCAGGCAGATAACTTGAGGCCAGGAATTCGAGACCGGCCTGGGCAACATGGTAAAACCCTATCTCTACTAAAAATATGAAAATTAGTTGGGTGTGGTGGCACAGGCCTGTAGTCCCAGCTACTACCAGGTTCAAGAGAACCCGGGAGGCAGAGGTTGCAGTGAGCTGAGATTGCGCCACTGCACTCCAGCCTGGGTGACAGAGCAAGACTCTGTCTCGAAAAAAAAAAAAAATATGAAGCTTGTATCCTCAAACTATAAAACACTGATGAAGAAATAAAACAAGATATACATAAATGGAGAGACATATCATGTCCATGGGTTGAAAGATTCAACATAGAAAAGATTGCAATTCTCACCAAATTTATATACATGCTTAATACAATTCCCATCAGAATCCCAGCAAGATTTATTTTTTAGTTATAGGCAAGATGATCTCACAGTTTATATGGAAAGACAAAGGAACTATATAGTAGCTAAAGCAGTTTGGGACAAGAAGAATAACGTGGGAGGATAACTTTACCTAATATTAATGTTACAGTAATTAGAACAGTGTGGTTTGTTGGAGATACATAGATCAATGAAACAGAATAGAGATCCCAGAAATAGACCCATATAAATATGCCAAACTGATTTCTGACAAAGGTGCAAAAACAACTCAAAAGAAGAAGGATAACCTTTTCAACAAATGGTGCTGGAGCAACTGGACCATCCATAAGCAAACAAAACAAACAAAAAGGACCTCGACCTAAACCTCGCACATTACCACATTATACAAAAAAATAACTCAAAATGGATCATAAACTTATATACAAAATGTAAAATTACAATACATTTGTTTTAAAAATAGCAGAATGTCTGAGCTCTAGAGCTAGACAAGAAGTCTTAGACTTGATACCAAAAGTGTGATATGATCCATAAAAGGAAAAATGGATACATTGGACTCAATCTACATAAAAGCTTTTGTTCTGTGTAAACCCTATAGAAGAAGGTAAAGACAAGCTATAGACTAAGATAAAATATTTGCAAACCACATATCCAACAAAGAACTAGTACCTAGAATATAGAAAGAACTCAAAACTTAACATTAAAAAACCTCCAACAACCCAATTATAAAATGGACAAAAGACATAAACAGACATTTCAACAAAGAGGATATACAGATGGCAAATACTCACAAGAAAAGATGTTCACCATCATGAACCATTTGGGAAATGCAAATTAAACCCACAAAGAGATATGCTTACACCTATCAGAATGGTAATAAAAAACAGTGACATCACCAAACACTGGCAAATACTGACAAAGATGTAGAGAAACCGGATGGTTCATATACTACTGGTGGGGATGTAAAATGGCATAGCTAGTCTGGAAAATCGTTTGGTAATTTTTAAAAATGAAGCATGCCACTATCATATGATTCAGCAATTGTACTCCTGGGCACCCATCCCAGAAAAATGAAAACTTATGTTCATGCAAAAACCTGTTCACGAATGTCCATAGTCTCTTTATTCATAATAGCCCCAAACTGAAAACAACCCAGATGTCCTACCACAGGGGAATGGTTAAGCAGGCTATGGTGCTACTCAGCAATAAAAAGGAATGAACTAATGAGACACACAAAAACTTGGATGACTTCCCAGGGAAATATGCTAAGTGAAAAAAAAAGTGCCAATCCCCAAAGATTAAAAGCTGTATGATACCATTTATATAACATTTCTGAAATGACAAAATTTTAGAACTTAGAACAGATTAGTTGTTGCCAGTGGTTACAGATGAGGTGGAGAGGTGGAAGAGAGGTGGGTGTGGTTTAAGAGGGCAATATGAGAGATCCTTGTGGTGATGGAAATGTTCTGTATCTTGACTATATCAATGTCAATATCTTTGTTGTAATATTGTACTATAGTCTTGCAAGACATTAATTACCATTGGAGGAAACTATTATTCTTTGTATTATTTATTAGCTGCATGTGAATCTACAATTGTCTTGAATAAAAAGTTTGATTTAATCCAAATCTTTTAAAATCTCCTGCTTTAAGAATCATTATCTTCTGGCTGTACCACTCACTATCTCTCCTCACCACTGTCATCCACCAGATGGAAGTCGATGGTGACTTGGACTAGGGAGGAAGTGATGGAAATTGTGAGAAGTGGGTGGTTTCTGGGTGTATTTTAAAGGTCAAACCAAAAGGGGTTGCTGCTGAATCAAACGTGAAATAAATGGAGGGATCCAAAAATGGCTCCAAAGTTTTTCCTGAGCCATCTGGATGATGGATTTACTTCCTGAAATGGGGAAGACTGCAGGAGAAGCATGTTTTTGGGGAATGTTGGGAGTGTGGCTTTGGACATCCTGAGTTTGAGATTCCCAGACCTCCAAGTGGAGATCTACAACAGGCAGTGGAAAACATGAGTCTGGAGTGAAGAGGAAAGGTTAGATCTGGAGAATCAAAGCGAGGAGTCATCAGCACATGGACGGAAATGCTTATGAGTTTAGGCAAGATTGCCTAGGTAATAAGTATAGGAGAGAAGTAGCTTATGTCTGAGCTTAGGAACTCCAAAGTTTAAAGGACTGAGGAATGAAGAGAAAGCAGCAAAGACACTAACAAACAATGACCAATGATACAGAGGAAAGCAATGAGAAAGGGGGGCTTTGGAAATCAAGACCTAACTCTCTGACCATCTTTCTTAACCTTTTAAATGAATGAATGAATGGGCATCTGGTTTCATCTTCAGCCTTTCTAACCACCATGTATATGCAGATTCTCCCTAAATTATTATCTTCAGCATTGACCTCTCCCTTAAAGTTCTAACGTATAAAATCCATTGATCATTGGACACTCTGTTGAGAGAACATAGGTACCTGTTCTAGTTATTCATTAATGCATAGCAAATCACCCATAAACTTAATGGCTTCAAACAATAGCAATCATTTATTATCTCTCACAGTTTTTGTGGGTCAGGAACTCAGGAGTGACTTGGTTGGGCAGGTTTTGGCTCAGGATCTCTCAGATGGATGCAAATGGCTGGGATTGAAATCATGTGAAAGCACACTCACTCACATAGTCTGGCACCTGGGCAGGGAAGACTCAAACCATTGGTCCAGGTACACCTCATCAATCTTGGAGTTATACAATGCACAATGCAATGGCAGAGTATGGCATTTCAGGCATAAACAAAGTGGTATCCAGTGACCTTCCAACTCTCGTGGCTGGCAAAGTCCAAGTACATACCAGAACTCAGTCGTTTGGAACCAGAACCAGATGTTGGTTTTCCAGATATGGGACAGAATCTTACCAGATAGGATTGTATTATCCTTGTGTGTCTGTCACAAGCAGTCTGTTCTTCTGGGATGCCAAAATTGTTTATCTTAATCCCCCAAATCACTGCATTCTCTCACATGCATGTAATAAGCAACATTTACCTTGTTGACAATCCCTACAAGCCTCTCTGTGAGCTTTGTAGAAGATAGCCATTGTGGGAGTATTCTATGTATCAGGGTTAGCAGATGTCTTGGTTTGTCAAGACAGACGTCCCAAGTTTTACACCTGCTATCCTACTTTTTAGTAGTACCCCCTTTACTCACCTCAAATGTGTCCTGGTTAAATAGTAAGTTTTATATACCTATATAATTTATCTACTCCAAATGTGTTTCCTCCTTGCAATCGTATTGTTTCAGAATTAATCTGGAAGTGCAAATTATTCCTCCAGGAACCAATAGGCTGATGTGTCAGCAAAGGGTTCTGAAAGAGAAAAGAAGCAGTCTTTCCCTGAGTGTGGGGTTGGGGGCACATAAGAACCCAATGTGTCCAATGTCAAAAGGGAATCCACATAGACACTACAAGTAAAATCATTTTCCTCATAACAGTAATAAGTAAAGCACGCAGAAGCTCTCTTAACCCTTCTCCACTTAATTGATTCACCTAATCAATCAATATTATCCACTGGAAGCAATACTGATGCCCGGGGCCTGCAGCTGCTCAGAGGTAGAGGGCTACTCTCTAAGATGCCAGGATACTTCTGCTCCTGCTGGTTGAGTTGTATATTTAGCCAAGAGTGAATTGAGTTTGTTTCCAATTCTGCTTATGCTTGTAGTCGTCACTAGAATGTTGTAATTTGAAGTGACCCGAATTAATGAAAATGACCATAAAAGCCTGGGAGTTACTGGATAGACTTCTTTAAGGCAAGTTGCTGGAGGGAAAAAAAGGTGGGAGAACAGCTATTCGTTTGGATGTAGTAGATTTAAAAAGATTAGGTGGACATTAGAAAACTCTAGAAAGAGTCTGTACTCAGATTTCCTCACAAATATGAGAAAATTTGTGATTGTGATTGTAGGAAAGTTGTGGCTACTCAGCAACTTTTGAAGATCCTTTCTAGGTTTTAAGAACTTTCCTCCTCAATGTAAAAGTCAGAACTTACTCTCCCAACATCCCTTGCACCTGGAGAGCAGGCAGATGACCTAGGCTCTGCCCAATCAACATTTAAGTTAGAAGTGAACAAATATTTGTTGAACCCTTACTTGGTGCCAAGCATTGATATAGACACTATGATGATAAAGAAGCTTACATTCTAGTTGGAGTAGACAATAACCAAAGATAAATTATTATATATTAGGTGATGATAAGAACTATAAAGAAAAATGATGTAAGTTAAAGTGATAGAGAATGATGAGGGATGGTCAGTAAATGCCTCTCTGATAAAGTAACATTTGAGCAGAGACCTGGATAAGGTGATGGAGTAAGTCATATTAGATATCTAGGCAAGCATGTTCTAAACAGAGGAAAAGGCAAGAGCAAAGACCCCAGGGCAGGAGCATACCTGAAGTGTTCGAAGAACAGCAAGAAGGATAGTAGGTCAAGTGGAATAAGTAATAAGGGCAGTGGTAGGAGATGAGTTAAGGGAGGAAGAAGATAGGTAGGTCATTCATTCACATAGGGCCTGATAGAAGAATAGGAATGACTTCAAATTATTATACCAAGTTATCTGGGAAGCCACTCTCTAGTTTTGAACAGGATAACATGTTCTGTTCTACATTTAAAAAGTTCACTCTGGCTGTTGTGTAAGAATAATCTATGGGGGACAAGAATAGCAAAGCTGAGGGCTCATTTAGGTGAATGCTACAATCCCAGCCAGAGATTCTGGTGGCTTGGACTACTGTGGCAGCAATAGATATGACAGAGGTTGGACTGGGGATGTATTTTGAAAGTAGAGCCAATAACATCTGTTAATGGATAGGATGCAGATTATGCAAGAAAAAAAGAGTCAACCAATGCCACCAAGATTTTTTGTCTGAACAACTGGAAGGGCGCAGTTGCCATTTAACGGAGAGGGAAAAGTCTGCAGGGGAGAAGGTTTGTGGGAGATATCAGTAGCTCTGGTTTATACATTAAGTTTGAGATGCATATCAGGCCTCCAAGAGAAGATATTTAGTGGACAGGTGAATATACAAGAATGGAGTTTAGAAGAGATCTGAAGTAGAAATACATATTTGGGAAGCATTGGTGTATAGGTGGTGTTTTCAGCCATGAGCCTGGATAAAATTACTTAGGGAGTGAGAGGGAATGAGATATGTGAAGACTAAGTCTGAGGGCACTCCGAAGCTTAGAGATTGGGAAGATAAGGAAGTGCAGTAAAGGATAGTGAGGAGGCGAAGCCAGTAAATAAAAAGGCAAACTAAGGGGATAATGCCTCAGAGACCGAATAGTCTTAAATAAGAAACACTATTGCTGGTAAACCAAGTAAGATGAGGACTAAGAATGACCATAGGCTTTGGCAACATGGACACCATTAACATTGTTGATAAGAGCAGTTTCAGTGGTTTACTTTTGACGATAGCGTGTTCCCATTTGGGGACTGTTGGGGGCTGTCAGGCCAGTTCAACCATCCCACATCCCAGTTAGGTGGGTCTATTTATTGAAGCTCTTACCCCAAGCTGAACAACTGTTGTCAAGTTTGGCTCCAGCAGCCTGGTTGTCAACTGGCCAGGAAGGACTTCCAGCCCAGTTGACCATCTGAGACACCAAGTAAACTCAGTGCTACCTGAGGAGCCCATGAATTATCCCAGATATTGGGAAACACCCCTTTAGCTCACCCTTATCGACCATTTCACACTTTCCCCTGTTTCTTCAAACCACAAACACTTCTTCCCCTTCCTCACTCTCAAAGGAAGACCTTGTTTCTCATTTCACTGGAAAACTAAAAGCAGTCAGAGGGAAATCCCTCAGCTTCCCACTACCACATCCACCAACCTACCTGCAACTGTGCCTTCCCCTCTTCTACTATGGAAGGATCGTCCATTCCTAGCTAAGGCCAATCTCTCACTTGTGCCCTGGATCCCATCCTTCCTTGCAAACCTGGCTACCCAGTACAAAAGAAAAATCTAGGTGCCTTACTCAAAATGTATTAAGAATTTTGAGACATCAACATCAGAGCACTAAAGTAAGCACAGGACCCTTCTGAACACAAGTCACATATCCATAAAACTAGTCCTGTCTATGGCTGGGTTGGAAGACAGGTCCCAGCCTGGACCCAACAAAGGATGCTTGTTTCTTAGGGTAGCCTCTCCCTCAGAGGGCATCCTGGCCTTAATCGGGTCTCTGGGGCTACTAGCAGGGTAAGTGGGTCTCTCCCTGAGGTAACTTAAGGAAGAATCTTAAGGAAGTCATTGTCTTCTAGAGATGAAAGAACCCCAGGAAGTCAAGGCTAGGTGGCCGCCTGGGAGCTGCTTTCACCTAGAGACTTGAGACACTGCCTGGTAACCACAGACACAGAATGAAATGGAGGTTCCTTTTCCCCAGCCTTGAAAGCCTCAGGACAATCCAAGAAGCAGCTAAGGAGACACCAAAGGACCCCAAGAACCTGTCTGTTGGTCCACCTCTCTTACCCTCCATGCAGTCAGTACTTTAGTGCATCTCCCTGTCTTCTCCCTGGGGTCACTGTCCCGGTTCTGAGACAGTGGGGTGGGGTCCTCTCTGGAGCCATCTGGGTTCTTCTCTCTTGCCTCCCGCTCTCAGAGGTTCTAGTTTCTATCGACCGCTCAGCTGCCCTATCTTCAATTTCTTCCTCTCTGAGGGGAGCTTGTACTCATGGGCTAGAAATTTGCTACAGTTACAGCTTGGCGGTCTCAGAATAGCCTGGGCCCCCTGATCAACTCCCTGCTTCCCATCACCATGGGAGCCTCCTTCCTGCTTGGGGTCTGGCAAAACCAGCCTGGGGGTCTCTGGATCACCTCTCTGAGGATCAGGTGCTGGTGGCAGGTGACACCCTGGCTCCAACCTCCCATTTAGAGGAAGCAGAGGACTCTTACTGCCCAAATTGGGGATGGGGGAAATCTTTGCAGCTTAGGGCGAGGGGTATGTGTGGCCGTGTTCACCTTGGACTGGTCGATACTTAATATTCTGGCCATCCCCTCCCTCTGCTTGGGAGACACCATGATCAAGGAAACTTCTTGGGCCAACCGACTCTCCTCAAAGCCCATCTTCACCCCAACAGAAGTGGCCCCAGGAGGGAAGATGGTGTGCCCACAAACAGGAGTATCTCTCATCCCCTGACTGGCCTGCACCCTGCCCTTCTTGTCTCTGCCTGTGACCGTGAGTCCACTTCTCTCCTGTTGCTCAGTCTCACCTCCCTCGCCTTCTTGACTCTGTGGTGATTGATTTTATTTTCATTTTCTGGTGGTTTCTTTTGAATGTCTCATCCCTACGTATTTGCTCTTCTCCTGGGAAAACATCTTTAGCTCCCTCTGGCTGTGGCATTTCTCTTCCCACTAGGGTCCTCCGTGGTGGTCAGGATATTTTCAGTGGGCAAAAGGCAGGCCCTTCATGGCAGCATGACTGACCAGGGCCCAAGGATGACTACTGGGGACACCCATCAAGGTCAGCCCCAAGCTGTAGCCCAACTGAGCCAGGTAGAGTCTGGGACTCAGAGGCTTCCTCCTAAGGCAGGCTTCTGCAGGGTCTGGCCCTCTATCCTGCCATGTCCTGGCACTTTTGATGGAGGATAATGAGTTGCTCCTGGTGATAGGCATGCATTCCATGGTGGTGGAGAGTTGTGTGGGGACAGAGTGAAAGAAGAGGGGCCAAGATGTATTCACTAAAGTGAAGATGGAGTGGGCCAAGTGGAAGGTGCTGTGTTTCCTCTCACTGGGCTCTCGCACTCAGATATCAAAATGGAAAGGGTCCTTGTAGGTGTAGGGAATGGGGAGGTCAATACTGCTCAGTTTGGACAAGATGGTTTTGCAGGGCCAAATGCTGTCCAGATGCAGGTTGGCAACTGAGCCTGGAGGTGCAATCCTCCGGCTGTTTCTTTTCTAGCTCCAGGCTAGCCACATGCTCACCCTCCTCAACTCTGGCACCTTCAGGCCTCAGCCCTGAGCTCACTCACCCTCAGACTCAGTACCATGCTCAGGCCACTGTGCAGGGCCTGGAGGGGACCAGAAGCTGGTCCCAGAGTGGGACAAGTAGCCTGAATCCATGATCTCACACTTCCTCAGACTGCCCTCAGAGGTCTTGGTGTCCCAGGACTCCTTCAAGGAAGCCACCTACTGCCACTGCAGCAGCCAAGGCTTGCTGGCAGCTGGACTTCTGCTCTGACACCTTACACCAGGAGGAACTGAGGGGAAGTCATGTTTAGAGTCCCAAGTGGCTTTCCCATTGGCAGTTTCTAAATGTGGACTTAGGGAACAACTTCTGACTTCACGTCTAAGTTCTTGGCAGCAAGGGACAAATGTGGAAAGACTTTGGACACTACCCTGCACCCTCGGTGCCTAGAGAAGGAGGTCTCTCTGATGTCCCATCAGCTTCCCTCTGGCTCTGGCTTTCCCCTGCCCTCTGTTCTGAGGGTCTCTCCAACCTTGTCTCCTCCCCAAAAGGCTGCCTCTCTTCTACCAGACTTGGAGGATAGCCATCTGTTGTTAAGGTGTGTCTGGGTCTGCCTATGCTTCTGTAAGTGACTCTGGGGCCTGAAGATGATGTCATGGGTGGCAGGGCATCTTGCTTGTGAGGGACGGCATGTGCTCCTCCAAAATACTGAGCTTCAGAAAGTCCTGACCACAGTGTGGGTGCAGTTACTTCCTGGAAATGCTCTTCTTCCTGGGGTTTCTCAGACTCAGCAAGAGGACAGGCAGAGTGTCTATGATGTTCATGCTCAGCACTGGGGCCAGTGGCTTCCACAGTTGGACAGGGCTGAGCCACGCAGGTTGTAGCAGGGGGTTAAGGACAAAGGGCATGCTGCCTTTGTCAAGGCTGCTGTCACTGAGGGAGTGTGTGGGTGGAGGCCCCCAGGAGACACATGTGGTATAGCAGGATAGGTAGGGTCTTCAGGAACGTGGTGGTTGCAAGGCAAGATGATGGGGCCCAGGCGGAAGCCAAATGGGGCTTGCCTACCTTGGGCCCCTGCCTGCTCCCTAGAAGACAGAACAGGCAAATGGGTTCTAGAGCTTGCATCCGACATCGTTCAGGGTGACCTGGGACACAAGGCAGACTGCAGGAACAACCAAATGTTCCTATTTATTGGTACCTCTCTTCTCTCATCATACAGTATGCTCTCACTTACCCAGGTTGATGCATTCACATGGCCCCCATTAAAGCTCTACACCAATCTCCCCAGGAAAGTATTGTTATCTCCATATAAGCAAAGAAGAAACTGAGGCTCAGAGGACTGAAGTGAGTTGTCATGCAGCCAAGTGGCAGAGCGAAGATTCAGACCAAAATCTGTTGGAATGTAGATTCCAACACTACATTAGAATCATTGTAGTGTTCTATTTAACACATCTGAGAGTGAACTCTTAATTCTTGCCCTCTACACAGGCTCCCTGGCAGGTTTGTCACTGGTGAGTCTCCAGCACGTGTACCTGACACAGAATAGAAATGCAAACACTGTATTGATTGCATGAGGGAAAGTAGTGCAGCTTGCCCAAGGTCCTCGAGGCCCACAGGTGTCCAGTGTGCAGGGGGTGAGCCCCTTGCATTCTCTGGGACTCCATTTCCAGATCTCTGGAAATGGTCAAGGAACCAGCATCTTCCTAGGGTCCTTCCCACTCTGGGATTCTGACTCTTTTCTCTTGCATGTGGATGGCAAGAAAGAAAATGAACCCAAGGAACCCAAGGAAAAGGAGCCCTTCCTTAGCCTTGGGGTCAGGCTCAGGTGGCTGCACAGAGGTGGTACTTTGGCAGTCCCTCAAGCCATGGGCAGGGCAGAATCAGTTCTCTCTGAGCTGGAGAAAGGAGCAGGAGGGATCTAACCATACTCTTCAGACCAACAGGGAAGGAAAGTGAATGTGAGCTGATTGTTAAGCAGAGCCATTATTAAAAGGTAAATTAAATAAACATACAATTACATAAATTATATTAAAAGCAAAGGTACCAAATACTCAAAGCTCATCATTTTTTACTTTATTGTATTTGATATTTTCTACACTTCCAAGGTTTTTAAATGTATATTGTATCAATATGGTAGAAACATTATCTAATGCTGTGCTGTTGTGCACCGCTTTCTGACTCCTCATGGCCTTGGTAGCTTGAAATCAGCCATGCTGGGAGTATCTACACCACAGAAATAGGCAAATGCTACAAATGAGGCTTTTAACACCAAGAACTGTTTGGTCAATATTTACCAGCATGCCACTGGACAGGAAAAAGGGCACATCAGGCCATCTCACGCGTTCTCTGTTCCTGCCAAAAACATCTGTCTAACATTTGCCACCTGGCAGCACCATGCCACTGCAAAGCCCCTTAGGACCTTATAAATTTTTAAAGGAAAGGTGGAAAAATGGAAGTCTTTAGAGATTAATAGGTAACTTAAAAATGGAAAGGTAATATTAAGATAAAGGCTTATCTCATGATGCATCATTTCTGCTGGCTGGAGAATTTCAAGGTGCTACCCAGGACACTGGACAGACCTGAGTTCCTATCCCTCCTTAACCATCTTGCATGCACAAGGATATACTTCCTTAGCTTGAAGAACAGTGTCATTAGGGCAGGAATTCCAGGAGAATCAGATGAAATCATTTATGTGAAAATATTTGGTGCAGTGCCTGGCACATAGTAAGTATTCAGTTTATTTGAAGTTTTAATGATGTGCAGTGCTGGTTACATAATTTGTGGGACCCAGTGCAGAATGAAAATGTGGGTTGCCCAAATGTCCATCAGTGACAGACTGGATTAAGAAAATGTGGCACATATACACCATGGAATACTATACAGCCATAAAAAAGGATGAGTTTGTGTCCTTTGTAGGGACATGGATGCAGCTAGAAACCATCATTCTCAGCAAACTATCGCAAGAACAGAAAACCAAACACCACATGTTCTCACTCATAGGTGGGAACTGAACAATGAGCTCACTTGGACTCGGGAAGGGGAACATCACACACCGGGACCTATCACGGGGAGGGGGGAGCGGGGAGGGATTGCACTGGGAGTTATACCTGATGTAAATGACGAGTTGATGGGTGCTGACGAGTTGATGGGTGCAGCACACCAACATGGCACAAGTATACATATGTAACAAACCTGCACATTATGCACATGTACCCTAGAACTTAAAGTATAATAATAATAATAATAAAGAAAATGTGGGTTGCTTTGTTTAAAAGGCTGGGGGGAGTGCTAAAATATGGAGCTTTTTTGTTTCTCTCTCTCTCTCTCTCTCCCCCTCTACTTGTCATTGTGCTTTTATTTGCTATTCAAGGTCGTTCTAGATAAAGAAAAAATGAAATGTTTACATCATTATTAGCATACATTTTACTGTACACACTTGGGCCTGATAGATGCCTGCTGTACCAAGATGGGTGAGCTCTGAGGAAGTCAAGCCAGGTTTCCCATGGCAGATGGATGACCCTTAGGAAGTGTTAAACCTCTGTGCCAGGGCACACTAGGTACTTGGATTGAGGGTGGGTGAGAGGCTTTCCCCCACCAAGATGCAACCTCTGTTAAGCTTCCCAAACATGCTGTGGCACTGCCAACCTGGGGCAGGATGGCCACCATCACACCCTGCCTTGGCACGCCCCAGGGTGTGCACCTGAGCCAGACCACCCTCATGCCCAGACTCCACTGGTGGGCGGTGGGGGGAGAAAAACATGAGAAATCAGGCCTTTCCCCCTTTCCTCACCAAGTCAACCCTGGGCATAGGACAGTGAGCTGGTAGGGCAAGGCCAGGGAGAAGGAGGCCAGATGATGCCTGGGCCACCAAAGATCTGGGGAGCAGGTGGCTAAGAACTTGTCCTGGAGACATGTGGGAAGGCAAGGCTATGTGTAAGCTGAGGCTCCAGGCCCCCTGGCACTTGCCTCTGTGTTTCATCAGACTCCACTTACAAAGGGAAGGTTATGTAGACTTTGAAGACAGTGATGGAGCATTACATTAAGCACAAGGGGTCTGGGGCCCTGGAAGCCTGCACAGGATGCAGGCCCATGAAGCTGGTCCTACTCACTCATCTGCTCAAGGAATTACCCCAGCAATTCTCTCCTATGTCAGTAATTTCTCCCTCTGTGCCAGAGAAAGCTGGGCCAACTTACAAACATGCTATACTATCTTCATGACTTAAACACACACACATGCCTCCTTCAACTCTGCATCCAATGCCAGCCATTGCTATAATTTTCCACTTCCTTTCACACCCGAAGTGCTGGAATGAGTTGCCTCTACTTACCATCTTCACTTGCTCTCCTGTTTCTTGTACCCACTCCAATCAGGTTTTGTTCGTCACACCATTGAAGCTGCAGTCAGCATCACCACTGGATTCTCTGCTCACCTTTTTCTTCTCTTCCTTGCAGACAGGGCTGGCTTGAGCAGCCTGCTGGGTATCACCATGGGGTCATTTCATGTGGCTGCCTCCACTGGTGTTGCTGTCTCTTTCCAAGGTTGAGAATGGAACTTGACACAATCTCTACAGGAGATTGTTATTGCAGGTCACCTCAGCCCCAGCAAAGATTCAAGGGAAGAATCAAGCTGCCTTTGCTTAGAGTGGCTAATTTATTTTCCTGTTGCACTTTTACTCCCCATCAAAGAGAATACCAGTGCAGATTCTGCATAATAACATTACCGAGGATGCTCTAACTCTAAATTCAGAACATTCCCAAGTTATCATTGCTGCAAGATGTTTATTTAGACACAGTAGTTCGAGCTCCATATCTTTCTACTGCTTTTTTCTACTTTAAACATACCCCCAAAATTCAAATGAGGGCCAAGAGAATGTTACTGTTCGTTATGAAACACCTGGCTTTTGGGATACTTAATAGCTATCCTCTAATCATGCCTCTAGTTAATGCATTTAAGAACTAGACATATGTTTTCTTCTTTAGGATTTTTCATTTTGAGATCACATCCTCATCTTTTTCTTAAGAAAGGAGCTGGCTGGCAAATTTGCTACATCTCAGCAGTAGATCTCACTTTCAGGAAGCCCAGGGTAAAAGCCCATTGGGTTTGAAATTTTCTGGCACCTCAGTCATATGTAGTGAGTTACAGCTCTGCTCACACTATACTTTCATGTGAAAAAAAGAAGAAAACAAAAAACCATTCCATTTATGTGCCTGTATTTGACCTAATCCTCATATTCCCTCCTGCTAAGTAGCAGAAAAAGTTCAGCTTTTTAGTTGATTATGTGTTTATCTCTTCCAGTTTTAAAATTTCCCTTTCAGGTTGCAAAAGAAGTTCCTTTTTGCACTAATTTCCCTCACATATATAAAGAACTTTTAAAGATCAAGAAGAAAAAGACCAAGCCTGAGCAGCATGGTGAAATCCCATTTCTACAGAAAGTATAACTATTAGCCAGGTGTGGTGGCACACACCTGTAGTCCCAGTTAGTCTCAAGAGGCTGAGGTGGGAAGATCGCTTGGACCCAGGAGGTCGAGGCTGCAGTGAGCCATGATTGTACCACTGCACTCCAGCCTGGGTGACAGAGTGGGAGGCTGTCTCAAAAAGGACAAGAGGAGGAGGAGGAGG